>NC_048229.1:59325827-59378574 GCF_002007445.2 Ailuropoda melanoleuca
TCACTGGGTCAGGAATAGAGAGTGGTAAAAGTAATAACTAATATGTAGGTAGCACTATAATTATAGAGACGTTTTCCCCCCAAAAGATAATATATTAAATTATAAATTAGTATATAAAAATATTAGTTGGCCCTGGCCAAATCAAGAGTTTACAGGCATTTAGATATTTTCTTGCCAGATAAGCAAACGCCTTACAGTGTAACAAATACAATATTACTCAAGATTAGGGCCCTAAAGCAATAGAATGTCTTGAAATGCTTTTTACACAAAAGGCAGTTTTAGTGCTGTTAACTCCTTCATCTCCCTTAACTGCTGTGTCTCAAGGGTTATCCAGGTCTGGAAATGACAGATGCTGTCAAAATTCTCATGTTCATCTTACCCTTACTAGTCTCTCTGCTGCCCCCGCAGTTTAGACCCTTTACTGTTGAAAAACTTTCCCAGCTGACTCCACTGGCTCAAGTCTCTGTTTCAGGACATACACTATGATGCTGTCTGGTTATTCAGTAAAAGTGTTGACAGTGCTGCTCAAAAACCTTCTAAATATGTTGTCTAACAATTATAAATGATTCAATAGCGTCACGTTCGGGACCACCAGAATTTTCTCAGGTATACATGTTAGCACTTGTCTCTTCAAACCCTGTATTTCGGGCACACTCAAGAATTCATTTATTCATTTATTCAATCATCTGTTAAATCAAAGTGATAATTAAACACCCGTATGTTCCTAGTGTTGCCACCTAGTAGACCTGACATACTTTCTAACTTTATTTTAGTTACAATGTCTTTAGGATGAGAATTACAGTTACCAGCACATATTATGTGAGAATTAAGTAGGATCATGTACCAGAAGGGTAAGCAGAGCTCCTGGCACGTAGAAACCAACCAATAATGCACAGTGCCTATTGCCTTTATTATTGTAATTGAGCATAATCTTGTTATTTAACTAACAAGATGTGTTTAAATATGTTTATATTTCAGCACTTTGAAATTTGGCAATTTGTTTATTGCAGATAATTCTCCTAGAATTTTCAAATACATGGGATACAGTATTCACAAACATCTTGTTTACTGTTCAGTAGCAGTAATTTTGGTTTTGTTGACTCTCATTTATGGTGTTCATCTTAAGACCTACAAGGTAGCATCTGGAATGTAATAGTTGCTTCAGTGACAGACGGATACAGCTGAAAATCAGCTATAGAATTAGGAAAATGCAGAAAAAAAGAGAGACCAATGTTGGACCAGGAATCAGAATTACAGAGTCAAATAGTCACTGAGAGAAGCAACAAGGTGTTGTCAGTTAAGAACCAAAAGGAATTGTTGGAAAAATGAGGGAGCAGAACGGCAGCCATTGTCTGGAGAAATCCCCAGGCTGAGGATTCTAGATGTTCCCCTGATGATATTTTGTCTAAACACATTGGATCCTTTGAGGTTCAAATCTTTCTCTCCTTAAGGTTGCTCAAATATAGGAAGGGTCCCCAAAATAAATGTATTTTATGTGCATAAGTATTAAGGAGTAAAGGAGAAAGGCGGAGAGGGAGAAAGATTGAAGTGACATAGAATTACGTGAGGAAGGTAAGTTGCAGGAGACATTTTCAGCCCCACTATTTAAGCCTCTCCCTTCCTTCCTTCTTTTCCTCTTTCCTTCTAGCTGTACCCCAAGACCATAAGACCAAGCAAAGAGCTTGTCAGTTCAATCACTCCTCTCCACGATGTCTCAGAATTCCTCAACAAGCCCACAGCCCCCTTCTCAAAGAAATTGACACATCTAAAACTTCTACAAAAAGTAAGTGATGATTAATGATGCATCATAAACATCCTTCAGATGACGTGACTACCCCCTCGTATACAGCAGGCTGGACCTAAAGGCAGATGATTCTCAGTTGGTTAGCAGTCTCTGAGCTTTGCCCAATAATTGATAAAACTGATGATAAGCTGAACCAATAATGTTCTCATTTCCAGCAAGTTTGAATAAACAACGTATAAAAAAAATAAGGAAGTCAATCAAGAGAATAAGTAGAATGACCCACAGAGAGAAAGCAGTGAATAGAAGCCATGTGGTGGTGAGATCTGAGGCAGCACAAGTCATTAGTGCATAGGAGCCATGGATGCCTGAAAAGGAGGGGATGGAGACCAGGAGAACAAAGAGAAATATGCAGCAGCAAGACTGCATAGACAGAGGCAACAGGTAACTCTCTCATGAGGGCGGCAGAACGCTCCAGCAAAGTTACCTGCATGGCAGCCGCCGTGAAGCCCATACAAATATTGCAGCTGCTGTGTATCTGGAACAAAGTCCCCATTATTAAAGTGCATTCCACTTTTTAATGATTACTTTTATCTCATTTCTTTTCTTTACGTGCGACCTTTTAAAAAACATTTGTGTTTCTTCTCTTTCTTTTGTAATAGACTAGATTACGCTTCTGCAAACTTGCAGTCCCCCTATGGGAAAAGGGTACTTGTCCAGCGCAGTGATGCTGGGATTGACCAGGTGAATTCTGCCAGAAAAATAAAGGTGGTGGTGATAGTGTGCTGGTTTCACATCTAGACATTAAGAGATATCCTGTGTTTCTGTTTGCACTGCTGGGACTGCTGACCCCTGTCATGAGAATAACGGGCCCCCAGGGAGCTGCTGCCTCTTGAGAGGAAGCCTCAGAATGGACAAGTACAGCAGACCTGAACTGGACCTAGAACCTGCGTCAGAGCCCTGACCAGCCCACACACTAGAGTGAGCAATAAACGGTTATTATTGCATGCCACTGAGATGTTGTTATTGTTTGTTATGTAGCAAAAACTCACAATATAACTTACAATTTAAAAAAAAATCCTAAGTAATGCTTCTTTGCGGTTTAAACTAAAACATTCAAAATAGAAGAAAACGTATTTTATGACCTCACATATACAAATAGCACACTGTATAGAAGGGGAAAAGGTGGGGAACACATAATCAGCAAGTTTAGGTTTCTGGGTTTTCTTTTGTTACTCTTCTCTCTGGATTAAATTCCTGTATTTGAAATACTTAGATGGTTTGTCTCTTTCTAACTGACCCTGACTGAACTGATATGTACTATTATTGTTCCCACATTATAGAAAAACAATGTGATAATTAACCAAATTAGGAAAAGGTCAGTTAGTAAGTGGGAAGACAGAATAAAGAAGACAGCGTCTTTATTTGGAAAGGAGTAATTTTCAAAGATGTGGAATGCCTTCCTGATCTTTGGAAAAGCGTAACAAGTCAGAATAAAGTTCTTCACCTCACCCTTAACCAACTTTTTTTTTTCTTTCTTTCCTTTCCTTTTCTTTTTTTCTTTTCTTTTTGTTTCGTTTCTTTTCTTTCTTTCTTTTTTTTTTTTGCTCTTCTCTTTTCTTCTTTTTATGATGTGTGAATACTGATATTTCTGTTAAGAAATGCCTTTTAAAAAAGCAATATTGGATATGCTGATGATCACTACAGCAGGTAATTAGCCTAACTCTGATTTTTCTGAATTTAGAGGAAAAAAAAGAATAAATAAATTTCTCTTGCCAATGAGTGAAATGAGGTTTACCAGATCAGATTCTGGCCATTCTAACCACTGAGACATATGATTCAGAGACAGTGTATCCTTTGAGTTAGCTAAATACATTTGGAGGTCTTGGAGGCAAAAATAGTTACAGATGAGGGTGATTCTCAGTCTTTATAAAACTAGTTTTAAAGTTAGTCAGCTTCTCTTTTGCATTTTAATAAGATACAAGCAGTTGCAAAGAAAGTCATCTTGGGCTCTGCTGCACTCTTTAGTTCCTGGCTGCAGGATTAGAAATGGCCCTTTTCTTGTGCTAGGTTTTTGGTGTGCAGAGCACCACCTAAAAAAACAAAGTTATTATTGCACATATGGGAAGATAGGCAAATGATATCACTGAAGTAGGAAGAAGTTGTTCATTTGAGACTTGTTATGTTCCTTTAATTTTTACTGATTTATTTATATGTCAACTCATATCACTAAAGGTTTGAATTACCACAGTTTTGCATTTATTCATCCAGTTACCTAGGGGAAATATTTTCCTTTTGTAAATATTTCTGGTAATTAGTACAATAGAGAGGGACACTCATTTTGCCTACATCTCACAGTTATAGATCAAGTGGGATATCCCATAAGAAGAAGGATTTTGAAAAGTAAAGTGGCAGGCAGATGTGAAAAAAATTTGATCTGGTTGTCTAATCTGTCAAAAAGCCTATCAATTTTTAAAAAGATAGTTGTGTAATTTTTAATGGTTTTGATTGTACTGCAGTGTAAAAACCAGGGATGATGAAACTTGTTCCATTGTTCAGTGTCTCCTAAAATAAATGTCCAAGAGTGGGAATAGGGACAAAAACCATGACCATTATGGCTGTGACATAAGGTACTCTTCAGAGTTCTTTTAAAGCTGCTAGCAATGATAATTTAGCTTACTTTGATTACCCCTGTAGAGGGATGGATGGCTTTTATGTGACACTTTTAACATATTAAGTTAGCATGCAGGATTTTTTGAAATTCAAGTCCTTTAGGTTGATTTGACATATCCTTACTTATTTCTTATGGAAGGTCAAGTTCCCCTGGAGACAGACTATGACACGGAGATTAGTATGCAGGACATGTGACGTAGTGTTTTCTCACTTCCCCGCAAATGTGGGGAGTAAAGTAACCAGGATTCAGGGCAGAACAAGAAGTTGGGTTGCAATGCCCACTCCGAAAATGCCTTAGTCTATATTGTAAAAAGCTGTGGGGCTCGGATGTTCCTGAAGAATTATCCTGGAATGGGCAAGGGGGGAAAAGGGACTGAATGTATCCCTGTAAAATCCATATGTTGAAATCCTAATTCCCAGTGTAATCAGATTAGGAGGTGGGGCCTGTGGGAGGTAATTAGGTCATAGGGTAAAGACTTCATGAATAAGACTAGTCTAGTGCCCTCATGCAAGAGAACCCGGAGAGCTCTCCAGCTCTCTTCCGGCCATGCGAGTACACAGCAAGAAGATGAGTTCTGTGAGCCAGGAAGCAGGCCCTTACCAGATGTCCAATCTCCCTACACCTTCATCTTGGACTTCCGAGTCTCTAAAACTGTGAGAAATAAATGTCTTTTGTTCAAGCCATCCATTATGGTATTTTGTTATAGCAGCCTGAACTAAGACAGGGAGCAAAGATTTTACCTATTACATCCACCAGCCATTAGATACAGGATGACCCTGGAAAAAGGTGTGACTTTGGGAAGATGCCATAAACTGGGATAAGTCATCTGGGAGCGATTTTTTGAAAAGACTTAGCTACAGGCAGTCAGTCAGCAACATTGCCATTGGCTGGTGGAATGAGAGCTTCAGGGATAAGGGAAAGATCTGACTATAAATTAGATCATCTATTGTACTTCCAAAATATTTTGATTTGCAACCACAACCAGAAGATTTGTTCTCAAGTGTTCAAGTGGCAGAGATAATACTCTATCTTTAAGAGAAGGAGAGAAGGAGAAGAAGGAGGAGAGGAAGGAAATATGGGAGGAAGGAAGGAAGGAAGGAAGGAAGGGATGAAAGGGGGAGGGGTGAAGGGGGAAGGAAGAAAGAAACATCAATTTTTAATATTTGCTGGCTCGCCAACATCAGGGCTAGGAAACTGTTTACTTCTTAGAATGTCAAAGAATTTCAGTTAGTTAATTATGCTGCAGGTGGGCAGATGTATCTAGGAGCAGATATTTGCAGATGCAAATTGTGAATTTTGCATGTGTAAAGGTAAATAGCTAAAATGATTATTAGAGCACAGTGGAAAATAAATGATGTATAAAATGCAAATGTGCAGTGACAAACACATGCAGGCATTTTGCTTGTGAACTTTGACTTCCAGTAGTAGAACGTTTCTGTACTTCCTTCATTGCTCTGTTATTTGCCATAATGAGACAGAGTTTCAGAGTGCAGCCTCTATGCCCTGCAAATGACATTCACTTATCCAGGTCTCAAGGTTAACATTTTATAAATTACCACTTCAAAGCAGGAGTCACCATCTATATGCAACAGGACTAAGGTGAGTATCATGTGATATCAACCCTACTATTTTCTTATTGTCCCATTTCAGATTTTATTAAACAAGTCTGATTTTCTTTGTAGTGTCAAGGGCTTTATTAAGGTAGAACCATGAGTTCCCCATAAATAATGTTTCATTTTTTTTCTTTTATCTGCTTAAGAATCTTCTTTGACTATCTAGAATACAATACATTAATCCTAAATGCAACTTCATTGCCTCTAAGACCCATAGAAACTTGTTTCCCACTGTGTGTCAACCTTGTACACAAATTCTGTCAGTCACATCCCCACACATTTCTGTACAAGAGATCCTCCTATTTCCACACCATTTTCCCCCACTCTCCTACTCCGGACCTTGAGTATCCTTGCCTTCTTCCCTGCAATCAACGCCTTTCATTTATTCAATCGTTCATTCATCTACTCATTCATTAAAACAAAGTTATCATGGCATGCGTACTTTCTCCCAGGCAATATGTTGGTTGTAGACTCCTATTAATGAATGAAATATGACTCTCATTCTCAAGTTTAGGGGGAGGCAGAGCTCTACATCAATTAAGAACACATTTAACCAGAGTTTCAGAGTTTGGGTAGGAGCGTGTCTAATGGATGACTAAGAGTGTGTAATCCAGTAGAGAGAGGAACATGTATAAAGGCTTCATGACATTAAAAATATGACAATTTCAGGGAATTCAAAATGTTCACTGTGACTGCAGCACAGAGCGCAAGGGAAGGTGAAGATGGGGATAAAGAGGGAGTCAGGCCCAGGTAGTAACATCTTTACTAAAGCAAACTCTTCATGCTCTAATCCCAATCTGAAAATACGAAATTGTCAGCTGATATTCCTACTTCATCCCTATGTTTTCTTGCAGCACCGATTACATAAACTATATATGAAGATACGATATTATGATTGAATTGTGTTTGTATTTAGTTTTGTTTGTGGATAGTTGTTTACAATTATTTACAGTTGATACCAGACTAGCAGATTATAATAAATCAGAGTTTGGCCAAATCAAATTGAACTGAATCGGGGAAATGACCATCCAGTTTTGCAAAGAGAGGGAGGCATGACAATCCATTCCTTCATCTTGTTGATTGAAGGAAAATATCTCAATTCAGAAACCTTGAATACCTACTTAATCCACTAATTGAAAGGCTGGATTTGAACTTGGAATAGACACACAGAAGCAATCCCACAGGTTGATAGAGACTCAAGGCCGGCTTGCTGTGAGTGATTGATGTATGAGTGAACATCTGAGAGCGAAATTAGAGACTGTGGGCTCCAAAGGAAAAGCATCTATCAGCAGAAGCTCTTATGCATTTTAACATGCAATTTGGAATGATTCATTTCTTAGGCTTGATATGGGAGGAGGCTGGGTCCCGTTAAGAGCACTAGGAACTGGAGCAGCATACAAGGCTCTTTGCAATTGGCCTTCTTGCTCAATGTGACGGGCACAATAAATGCCCTTCAAAATAGCCAATCTGTTATTCTAAGTTGCTTTAAATTACATTCAAACCCAGTTTTCTTCTGCCCTTCTGGCTGAAGGGCAAAACAGCCAGAATGAAAGCTGTTGAGATACACAATTCTATGGATTCTTAAAACTGCCCACTTCCAGACCCAACACACTGCTATTCTCAACATGAGGAAACTTGAACAGATTTTGCCACTGTACTAAAATATACCCTTCTTAAGGATGAAAATAATGCCTTATTTTTTTTTTTTTGTTCTGTTAAATCAAAATTTCCCCATGGGAAAAATTAAAAAAAAAAAAAGCAGTGCTTCTTACCCCCTGCAAATTATCACAAAATAAATAGGAGGGAATTCAAAGATTTTCAGATCAGTAATTGGAAGGCATATATATATTATATATAAAACTATATAATATATAATAATATTATAATAAATAATAATATAATAAAATTATATATATAAACTATATATAATGTATATATAATTTTTAAAGATTTATTTATTTATCTGGGAGAGAGAGAAAGAGAGAGAGGAGAGCGGGGAGGGGCAGAGGGAGAGAATCCTCAAGCAGACTCCCCACTGAGCATAGAGACTGACGTGAGGCTCGATCCCACCACCCATGAGATCATGACCTGAGCTGAAACCAAAAGCCAGACACTCAATTGACTGTGCCACCCAGGCGCCCCTGGGAGGTCTATATACTGATATTGAATTCACGACTCTGGTCTCAGGACAGAGTTAAAACATAGATAAGTAATCTCTAGATGGACCATTACTTTCAGAAAAGAAAATTAAAGTCCATAAAGTAAAATAATTTGCTGGAGTTAACATGACTCTACCTGTCATTATTAGAACTCCATGTGAGGTTTGTTTTTTTTTTAAGATTAATTTATTTGTTTTAGAGAGAGCAAGAGCAAGAGAAGGGGAAGGGAGAGAGAAAGGGAAAGAAGCAGACTCCCTGCTGAGTATGGAGACTGACAGGGGCTCGATCTCTGAGACCATGACCTGAACCAAAATCAAGAGTCCAGGGCTTAACTGACTGAGCCACCCAGGCGCCCCAAGGAACTCTATGTTACTTTTGTGTTTTGATTCATGTATTTGAGTGTGTATGTATACATCTATGTCCACCACATAAAATTATGCTTTGTTTTATCAACTCAGGCCAGTTTCTGAAAAAGCAGTCCCTTGAAACAATTTGATTTTCTTAAAAGCATGAAAACATTTTTACATAGAATGTCAGATTTTATTGAAATAGGCAATAGCTTGGGGCGCCTGGGTGGCTCAGTCGTTAAGTGTCTGCCTTCAGCCCAGGGCGTGGTCCCAGGGTTCTGGGATAGAGCCCCGCATCGGGCTCCCTGCTCCACTGGGAGCCTGCTTCTTCCTCTCCCATTCCCCCTGCTTGTGTTCCCTCTCTTTCTGGCTGTCTCTCTCTCTGTGTCAAATAAATAAATAAAATCTTAAAAAAAAAAAAAGAAATAGGCAATAGCATCAATATGAGCAACAGAATGTGAAAGGTGCCTTAAGAGAGGAAAAAAAGGAGTTCTACGGTGTGCAGAATGGGTCCACCTGACATTTAAGAGAGGCTTCCTTGAGGAGAGGATCCTAGGCAGTCAAGGGAAGGTATGTTACAAATGGGGGAGTAAGTTCCTTTGTGGGATCTTTAAGGATCATTCCAAACTGGCCTTGGAAGTGATATTTGGAGAGGCATATGAAATTAAAGAATTTATTATACTCACAAACCCTAGAAGAAGGAAAGGCCTGACACTCCACGGAGGGGGCTGTAATGTAGGAGCATCAAGGAAGCAGGATCAACCAAGCAAATGGGTAGCCCCAAGCAAGTGCCTTTATTGGGCATCAGGGTAGAATACACAAGTCCAAGGCATGGAGGAGGGGGGTTCATTGGTGTTTTTGAATGCCACTGAGCCATAGTCAAGGGAGGGCAAGAAGGGAACTTGTGGTAGGGGCCAGCCTTAAACTGGTGCATCTAGGCAGCTGGGTATGATACTCACATCCTGTATGTGACGATAGTACATCAGGAAAATGTGAGGTTTTAAAAATCTATAATACAGAAGGATTTTTCCAGAAGAGAGGTTTGTGCAAAGATACAGAGATGCAGGAGAGAAGAATGCATTTTAGACATTGAAAAGCGTTCCTTATGGTAAGAGCACAGCTTTTGGTAACTCGAGGTAGTGCGACAGGAATTGAGATGAAAGGTAGGCAGAGGCCAAATGATAAAGAACTAAGGGATTTCGATTTTCTTCCAGTCTATGAAGCTTATTGAATGTCTTTAAACAGGTGTGTTGCACCTGCCTGTGATTTGGGAAGATCATCGCAGCAGCACTCTGGAGGGCAGAGTGGAGGGGTGAGGATGAACAAAGTCATTATAAATAATCACCACCCAGCAGGGCTTGTCAGCTCCACTTGCCCCTGGTGGGGGGGGAGAGGGGTACTGAATGGCTGAAGTCCAGGTCAGCTTGAGGGGTCCCTGAGACACAGTGCATCCTGAAATCCTCATAGCTGTGGCAAATCACTTTGGCCAGATCTGTGGTGCCACAGTCCATTTATTTTCATTTTTACACATTCCCAGGAGACTAGCTTAACACTGGGGAAATCTGACTCAACAAAAAATATTCTGTCAAATTTATTTTTTACTTGGGTTTACAAGAAATTGAGTTAGTAAGCAAGATGCCATGCATTGCAATTTGAATTTGAACAGAAAACAGTTTTTTTTTTTTTTGGTAAATGTTACTTATCCTTTGCAATGGCATATATCAAATTTCAAATAACAAATAATATTTTGTTGCAGTTTCTCTCCTTGGCAATGTTGTGGTCTCTCTATTTTTCATCACTATAATTAGTCTTTCATCTTAAACACAGTGATAATTCATTGCATGATATTCAGTCAGAAGTTTTGTTGCTGTTGATAAGTTGACGCTTATCATAAGGAAAAAGGGGGAAAGTCTAATTTGCCAGAAGAGAACAGAATATAAAAATAACATTATCCATTCAGTTGGATTGAAATCTTGGCAGCTGCTCTTCAAAATGTTGCTGACACGGTTTATATTATATTAAAATTCAGGATTACTGCATTTTCATCAGTTTCTCTGTCTGCAGCTGGCATATCATGTTGTCAGCATCTTGGGATTTACAAGACTATGTACATTGTAAGAATGTTCCTTTAAATGGACATTTTCATAAGTATGTTTGCTAATTGATGTGCTATGGTGTCTTAAAGTGTAAACACATGTTATGAAAGTCATACTGCTCTGAAGTGTAAGTGGAATACACAAGTTGGGTTTTCTTCCATTTTCATTAGGTTTTGCTCAAAAGCAAAAGAGTTCTGGGAGGATTTTTTAACATATCTTTTAATTTTTAAAGGCATTGGTTATTTCAAAGAGGCAAGTTGTTAAAAGATAAACTTGGAATGATGGATGCATCCAAAAATCTGAATTATTTTAAAATGGCTTTACAGAATTTATGATACTCCGAAAAAAAAATCCTACCAAATAAAACCTTTGCAATTTGCAATAGTGTAGTAATACGTGGTGTCATTTTAAGAGAATTATTAGTCTCGCATTAAATACATAAACTGCTACTAATAGCATAATAAATATAGTTTGGAGAACACTGAATTCTAATAGATTGTGTTTTTTTTTCTGTGCATAATTCAGAGTTCTTTGGAAACTATAATCAATTCTAAGAACTCGACAACTTCAGAAGGCTTTCGATAATGTTAAAATATGTATGCTTATACGTGGATCCTGCAGATATTTATAAGCACTTATGTGGTTATGATGATAAAACTAAATTAACATATTCATATTGACTTTAGAGGATCCTTAAAAATTGGATTTGAGGCTAAATAAGGCTGAATGTCTTTGTAGATTGAAAATGCTTGAAGGAACTTTGATTGTACCTGAAGTGCTCTTCAGCAGATGAATTTTCAGATTGGAAAATAATAGTTTCAACTTTTCGGAATGTCCATTTAGAATGCACATGTGAAAGATCTAGAAACACTGGAGAAGTACATACAGTTTCCCGGGAAAGGACGTCTTGCATGGACAGAGCCAGAAAATGCAGAACCAGGATTCTAGCAGGAGACTAAGTGATGCTGTACTCTGATGTCAAAACTGTCTACCTCTTATCTTAAAAAACACACACACTCACACACACACACATTAATGGCGACTTTTTGTACAATTGCCTAAGGACATGATATTAAATTAGCCTCTTTATTTATTATTTAAACGAGCAACTGCCTAATCTCTCATTATGACTTCAGAAGGAACCCATTAGTATTTCTACCACTGGTGAGCAGAACGAGTGGGATGAACTGGAAAAGCCAGGTGCACATTTCCGATAGCTCAAAGTCCATTTTGCCATGAATACAAATGGCTTTGTGGAATCAAGATGTTGATTGAAACTTTGCTAAAGCTGAGATTTTTTTTTTTTACCTCCCTTCAGTGAAACTGCAGTAATTGTGTTTCAATAGAATTGATATCATTAATTTATAATTATTACTTTCTTTAGTTGGAAAATATGAATGTGAAAGTTTTGGCCAAAGTGCAATCTCAGGAGGGAAATTAGAACTCTCAGTAATCAATAATGGTAGGGGAGTCTGAATCTCTCCTCGGTTTTCATTAGCTGGAAGGAGAGCACATTTAAAGAAATGCTAACAAATATCGATGTTTAAATTTGATTTATCAATGCTATTTAAATGTATATCTGCACTGTGCCGAGTTTATTTTTCTACATTAAAGATTATTCAGTGATATCTCCTAGGTTAAGACAACTTCTAAACAAGATAAAGCACCCTGTGAATTAATTTATTTCAGAGAAACAAGAAAACGTAATTTGTGTCTTCTTTTCATTAAATTATCCTTTAGTATATTGATTTAACAGGAACCAAAAACTTATTTAGCTAAGGAAACAAAAGACAGATACAGAACTCTGTCACTTTGGTATTCTTTTTCTACTGAGGAAAGAATGTAGGTGTTTATGAGTGTGTGTGTGTGTGTGGGCACACGCGCGTGTATGGGAGCATTTCTCTGCATGTTCAAGGCATTACAGGTGCTGTTTTTTAAAAGGAAAACACTGTTCAGTTCCCTTCAGAAACGGATAAAAGGGGCACAATCCGTTAATGCTGCTACACAGCTCTTTACATTTTGATGGGATTCCATATAAACAATAAAATTATTGTGATTAAGTCATCAACTCAAATAATACAGACTGTGTAACCATTTGCAAGTCAAAGGTGTACAGACACCCCAAGGCACCACCGGAGTAACAAATGAAAGCAATTTTTCCAAACCTTTAGATAAACGGTTGAGCACAATGTGAGAGAATTTAAACTGAGTCAAACTTAACATACATTGTAAGAAGAACGGTTTCTTTTGTGTGGTTATACATATGAAGACTTTCGTAATCTATTAATTTTATCTGTACCAAAAAGATGTAAATTGCTATTTACCCAGGAAACGTTTAGTCTTGTGAACCTGAATAGGTGAACAATTATTAAATTTGGTCTCCTAAGAGTACTTAAATTCTGATAGTAGCACAGAGACTGAGCCTGTAAAAGCTATCATTACATGTTGAAAAACTAACCTCTGTAATTAACTTGCAATATTATACATAGGGCTCCAGTTACAGTGAAATCCAATTTTCCATAGTATACACACCAGGCAGCTTTGCTGAATATTAGATTTTCATGAGATTTATGACCTTATTCATAATTTATTCTTTAAGTTAGGAAAGTTTTGGTTAAAGTTCAAAGCAGTATCTTGAAGCATGAAAATAAAATCTATACCATGCTTTTCTTGGTACATTTTAGAATGAATTCTGAAACCCAAAAAGGACTTCTCTAGTCTAAGAGCAACTCATGGAAACCATCCTGGCTTTAACAGGGGAGAGCTCCATGGTTAACGAGAAGGAGGTGATCCATGCTGGTCCTGGGTTTCAAGCCACGCATTTCTTACTTTGCCCCTCTCATTTGTTATCTGCCAGCTTTAGTTCAAGGCATAATCTAGTCCAGCACATCTCAAACTTCAGTGTGCTTAGAAATCACTTGGGAATCTTGTCAAAATCCAGACTGTGGTTCACTAGGTCTGGTGTGAGACACACAGTCTGAATTTCTAATAAACAATGCAGATGTTGCTTATTCCAGAACCACACTTTTTTTTTTTTTTTTTTAATTCTACAGAGACAGAGACAGCCAGCGAGAGAGGGAACACAAGCAGGGGGAGTGGGAGAGGAAGAAGCAGGCTCATAGTGGAGGAGCCTGATGTGGCTCGATCCCATAACGCCGGGATCACGCCCTGAGCCGAAGGCAGACGCTTAACCGCTGTGCCACCCAGGCGCCCCCAGAACCACACTTTGAATAGCACGGGTCTCCCCTACACTGGAGACTGCTCATGTTTTTCCTCCGCATCCTTCAGATGAAGAAAATGAGGCTCAAAGATAGGAAACATATTCCCTTAGAGTAGTGATTCTTAACCAGTGCTGATTATTAGAATCACCCGAGGCATTTTTAGACCTTAAGCTACCTGGGCCCCACCCCAAACCAGCGGAATCAGAAACCTGGGGACATCAGGGCTTTTACAAGTCCTTCTATGCAGGGAGAGTTCAGAATCACTGCTAGGTCTGAAAGTCAATTAGTAGAAGGGCTGAGCCTCGCTGTAGGCTGGCTGACTGGCACACTAGCTGACTGATTCATTGATTGAATTCTGCTTACACCGAGCATACATTTCTTGAGCTGTGCCCCAGACGCTACTGAGTCCCTTTAGCACACACAGTCCTCTCACTATTTAGGTCCAGTAGTAAATGTTATCACCCAGAAAGGCCTTCCCTGTCCATGTTATCTGAAGGGCTCCTGTCTTACCTGGTCATCACATCCTCCTGCCTTTTTTTTTTTTTTCCCCTTCAAATCTATTATCACTAATTGAAACTATGTTATTATACCTGTTTCTTTCCATTAGAACGCAACTGTCATGAAAGCAGAGAATTTGCTTATCCTGTTGACTTCCGTATCCTGCCCTTAGTAAGCTCAGAGTAAACTAAATTTAAAGGGAAAGATACAATTTAGTGGCGGCAAGTATGAGCTTTGAATACAAGTAAACTGACTGAGTTTCCTTGAACATGTTACTGACATCCCATGAAGGCTTAATCTCCTTCTGGGTAAACAGAGAGTAGCAACTGCTTCATAGGATTTTTACACTATTAAATGGGATGATTCATGCCCAGTGCTTAACCCAGTGCCTGACATGCAGAAAACAATCGGTAAACAGCATGATTATAATATTATGTAATGACCAAAAAAAAAAAAAAAAAACCCTGCTGGGAGTTAGATATTATGATTCTCATTTAACACGTGGGGAAATAGACACATTTGAAAGAGATCACAGTGTAATTTCTGGGAAGGCCGGTCTAGAATCTAAATGTTCACATGTGCAAAGCTTTGTGTAAGACCCCTTCCCAGTTGTTGTCAGATGAGACAACTAATTTGACTCCTAATCCAGTGCTCTTTAGACTTCACCACGGTGCCACTCGATTGGTGGTACAAGATGCAGCTCTTCTCCAGGGACACTAATCAGTGAATTCATCAGCATATGTCCCATTCCAGGACTTACTGGTGAAGCCAAGGGTTTAATTCACCAGCAAAATTGTTGGCTGCAATGTATTCAGCTCCTGCCATGTATCAAGCACCCATTCATCATCACAAAACCTCTCTGATATAAGTACAATCATTCCCAATTTATAGATGAAGGTCTTTGATGTCAGAGTAGGGAGGTAAATCAGCCAGCTTATTACAGCTTCCAAGACCAGGGGTAGAACTGGAACTCACATCTATGAGTGATAACAATAATTTATGGAATCAGGATGGAATGGTTACCCTTCATTGTTGGCAAATGGTCCCCGCTTTCTGAGACGGCAAACATACGGGAGTGACTTATTTTTTCCTGTCTTTATTTTGAGGCCCTCCCACTTTCTATAAAGAAGCTTACCTCACAATGAAACGCTTATAAAATGTAGTTGTTTCCTGAATAGAAAGCAAGAAAGGTCCAGGGGAGGAGCTGAGAATCATCTGTGTGTATATATCTGTGTGTATGTGTATGTGTGTATACATACACTGAGTTTACACTAATGTCAACCCCAGAAGACAGTTAATGTAGGAAACATCATTCTTAGGCTTGGGAAACTCAGATTAAAGAGTGTGATTTACTTGAACTATGTCTGCTGTAAAGGTGAAAAGATATGTGCTGTAGCAGAGGGAGAAACAAAGTGAAGTGAGTACGTCCAGTGTCCTGAGGCCATGTGGGAAGGTCTGACAAAGGAAGTGACATTTTAGTTGCCTTTTAAATTTGGAGTAGGCAGAACTCATTTTCAGGGTATCTCTGTTAGAAAAAAACAACATGTGCAAAATCATGGAATATGAAAGAGTCTGGCGTGTTTGGGGAATGGTAAGAAATAGTCTGTGGCTCGAGCAGAGGGTACGTGGGGGGCGTGCATAAAAATGAAAGAAAATTTAGAATTTTATCAATAGCATACTTTTTTAAGTTAAAAATAATTCCCACTGCAAACTTGTAAGTGAGAGGCTTTCTCCCCTTTCCTCCTGCCATTGAACAGCAGGAAGGCACCACACAAAATATGTTTTCAGTTCTGCATGCATAGGTTAACGGAACTCCAGTTTTGAGAGCTGCTAATATGGCAACATTTTATAATGTCTTAAAAGATTTTTTGAAATTTATTTTTCATATGTAAGGGATTGACATTTTCCCCTTTTCTTTGCTTTCTGCTTGCTACTCTGTATTTACCCGGCTCGCTTACAGGTTTGAAGAATCAGTTTACATATGTCCAAGGAAGAATACAAAGATTTGGTACGTTCCTGAAAGAGAACATAATAAAATCCCACCTTCGCCCAGAAGTTGAGAAAGTCTGCAGCTGGCAGAGGGCTGAGATTTCTAGTGTGCCAGAAGAGGCCACATCATTCTGTGTCCCTGAACCAGGGTCTGCCCTTGACGCATCCCACTCCTGAAATAAGCCTGATGTGTAATCGAATATGGTTGGGTTCTGCCATGAGTCCCACTGCTGTGTTATAATGTGGGGTCTCTGGGGTGAGCTACATCTTTTCTCCAAGCTAAAATTATTTGCTTTGGTATCAGAAATATTAAGGTTTTAATCATGGCCTTACTATGTTTTTTACTGGGTGACTTCAACAAGCCTAGTTAACCACTCTGGACTGTGATTTCATTATCTACACTAAATTAGGATATTATTATATTTCTTGCAAGATAGCTGATATAGATAGATCAATAGACGGATCAATCTAACTACCTATCGTCTAATATGCAGTACAAGTCAAAGAATAAGGTACACAATTAAAGGTAATTATAGGGAAAATATAGTGATGATAATGAGGGGGAGGGTAGAGGGAGGAAACCTAAAGATGGAAGAGATAGGAGGTGGAAAAAAAAGATGAGTACTAATGTACTAGGAGATTAACTTTTACTCTGATAAATCATTGTATGAATTGGACTTCGGTCTTGGTTTCAGAGTATTAATCGCCCCCAGGAGTCCTGTCCTGAAAACCAGAATATGGCATATTCCCCCTCACATTTCTGCTGCCAACGATCCGATTCTCTTGTCAGAAGTCAGACCCCCATCTCTGGACCCATAAATACTGGTTGGACAATACATCTCCTCTTCCCAAAGGCATCTGAAAGGCATAAATCACTTATCAGACCACTTTCTTATGCTAGGTATTATTTTAGCCCTATCACAGACATGAGTCACCTAAATGTTACAACAAATTTGCAATCTACCCAACATATGAGCAAAACAAAGGGGATTCCTTCAATGTGCAAATCTATGATACCAGGGAAGTTACCACCCTTTCATCTTATTGACTCTTCCTTTTCCTTTCTGTGCTTTTTTCTGGTACTGAATGTACATCTTTTAAAATAATTACATATACACATATAGACATACGTGCATATGAAAATGTGTAAATTCTTTGCTACACGTATTGCAAATACTTTTTGTCATTTCAAATGACAAATTTGAGATGGAAGGATATTAAGAAGCTTTCTGAAAATCACAGGGCTGACAAGTAAAGTGAAGTGACGAGTCTATGAAGAGGAGTTCAAGACAATGGTCAGTGCACTGATACACAGTCCTGGCCAGTGCGATCTTAAGGCACCCTATGCTGCCACAGAGCATTCTTCTAAACAGCACTCAGAAGGGGAGTCATCTCTCTCAAAATAAAAATAAATAAATAAATAAATAAATAAATAAATAAATAAATAAAAGAGGCATTTATCTAACAGATATGGACCTCAACACCACAAAACTTAAAACCGCCCACAATAGTTTCAGACACTGCCTCAGTTTATGACTGAAAATCAGTTTAACAGACCAGTGTTGTGTGGGTGTATTCATTTTGGGAGTGGGCAACAAGGTGTCAATGACAACTTTACTCAAACACCAAAGTTCTGCTTTGAAGTTTTGTCTTGTTTAATTTTGTTTTTAATTGTATTCATTTCACTCTTGGGCACTAGAGTAGTGCGTTTTCATCTTGGAAATCTTAGAAAGCAGATGATACATAACTACAAAAATACTTATAACATTGCCAGCCAGAATCGTTCACTGTAAACCTTGTTTACATTTAGGATATATTTTGTTTCTTTTCATTTTTAACAAACAAAATACAATTCATAAAGACAAGCTGCAATAAATGCAAAACCATAAAACTCCTGAGGGCTCCCTACACTTTCATGGCCGCAGCTAATGGGGCAGGCATGGTGGGAGAACAGGGAATAGATCATCCAGTACAGCACACCATCCAGCCTAAACAGCTCAGTTTATTGTTCCCTGTCTGATCACTTCAGCAGTTATGGAAATTTCTCTACCCCAAAGCTCCATTTCAGTATATTACATTATTGTTTGCCTGCTGAAGGAGTTGTCCTCTTCCAGCAATCTGAAACCATGATACACAGAGCTCAGATTGGTAGACCTATCTGGGGGAGGTCCCCAAGTACCCTAACAGGAACGATGAGAATTATATCCCACCAAACTGGGGCAGCATTTAGAGATGACTAGCTTAGAAGCTGTTTTGCGACATAGTCCATCTATGGGCCAAGGGCCAAGGGCCAAGGAAATGATCTTAAGCCAAATGGAACCCACGTGAAATAGATGCTCAGTATTAGAAAAATAAAATAAATAAAGCTGAATCCACTCAGCAAGGAACAGAAATGACAAGATCATCTCATTTTATTCTTTTCTGTATTGGTAGCTGCAAGTTCTTAGAAACCAGAGATCCTTTTAACATTTTTCTTGACAATGTGTCACAAATAGCCCTTCACAGATGTACTTGTCCAGGCAGACTGGGTAGCTTTCACCGGTCCTACATAATACCCTGGGCCTCTTTTCAGGCAGTACAGAAAAAGGGAAACACCAGCCCTCCGGTACTGTTCACACATTTAGTTCTAAACCACCACCCCTGTATGATTTCTTCCATCTCATCCTCTCCTGCTTCTCAGTAAATCCCGCAACTGGACTGAAAGGAAGATAATCACCCCACCTCCAACATGGTGTTTAGAATGTCTTTCTGCAGATATTGGATACCTCTTTATCCTAGGCTTTCCTGTTATGTCAGGTTTTCTCAGGTATACATACATATTACACACATACACATACACACTACCCTATTCTCTTCAGTCTTGGGACCTCTGAAATCTCAACCATAGCACCATGGACAGCAANTATAGTAATGAATTACAGATACATTTGGCTGGTATACCAATCCTCTTTAAATTCTTAATAAGTTATATGTAGTAATAGCAAATCTGAGGATATAGGTCAAATGTCTTTCAGGGCAAGGCTAAAGTTTTTTTCCCACACATACATAAACTATGGTGATTCTGACTTGGGTATTTGACATATCTTTTCCCAAAAATGAATAAAGCTCTCCTGTCACTTCAAGGAAAATAACTAATAGTATATGTTACCAAAGAAAAATACAAATTTCAAGCAAACATTAGACCTGAAAATATGGATCTACTACCATGAGTTTGACAGTTTCCCAATGTTTAGAGACTTTTCAGGAGAGATCAGTAATGATATTAACCAATGTTCATTGATATGATTTTCAGAATCTTACTTAACACTAACATTTAGGAAACTAACACTTATCAAATTTTGGTATAGTATCAAAAAAGAATATCCATAGTTATCTGATAAGTCTATTAAAATACTCCTCTCTTTTTCAGTACATATCAGTGTGAGGTTTTTATCTCTTCATATAATGTAACCAAAATAATATGCTGTGCTTCACCAGATTGCATGCAAAAATAGAAATAAGAATTCAGCTCTATTCTTTTAATCCAGACATTAAAGAGATTTGTTAAAATGTGAGAGCAGGGGCGCCTGGGTAGCTCAACCACTGAGTGACCTACTCTTGATTTCAGCTCAGGTCATGATCTCAGTCGTGAGATTGAGCCTGTGTGGCGCTCTGAGCTCAGTGGGAAGTCGGCTTGATATTGTCTCTCTCCCTCTCCCTCTGCCCCTCTTCCCTGCTCTCGTGTGCACTCTCTCTCTCTCTCGCTGTCTCTCAAATACATAAATAAATCTTCAAAAAGAAAACTTAAAAGCATAATGCTCTCATTAGCAATTTTCTTGTTTTGTGAAATATTTATTCATAAATATATGTTACTACATGAACAAAGAATTTAATTATTTTTAAATGAATTAATAAATATATTTTTAATTTCTCAGTTTTAATTTCTTTTTTTCAGTTTTAGTTTCTAATATGATAAATACTAATGGATGAAACCCACATAAAAATGATTTGTTTGCTTCAATAATTTTAAGGACACAGAGGTCCTGAGACCAAATATTTGAGAACAGCTACTTTTTCAGCAATATTTTTCAAACTGAGCCTCAAGATCCCTTAGTCACTATCATCCCACAGTGGGAAAACTACTGTTGGTAGGCCAAATCTGAGCAACAGTCTGCTTTTTGTAAATAAAGTTTTATTGGAACACACACATGCCCAATTATTCACATATTGCTTATGGCTGCTTCCACGCTAAAATGGCAGAGTTGAATAGTTACAGTGAAGTTGAGTAATTATGGCAAAAATTGGTATGGCTTGCAAAATCTATAATATTTACTCACTGGCCCTTTAGAGAACAGCGTTTGCCAACTCTTGCTTCTGTGAGCCATGAAATTAATTTTGAGGGTTTGGACCAGCATTCTTACAAAATGGAGAAAATAATTAAAGAGAAAAGAGAAAAGAAACAAAACAAATAGAAGAGATAAGGTGGATATAACATAGTAACAGCTATTGTTTTTAATAAAACATTTGTTTCCAGTGTGTGTGTGTGTTGGGTTCAAATACAGAATCTTTTCTTACTGTGGGTCATAGTCAAAAAATTGAAATCTGCTGATTTAATGTGCAAGCTAACTACAATTAGGATTCTCAGAGATGCATTGTTAACATTGTAAACTGTTTCAAGTTCTCGAAGGCAGTATATGGCATATAAATCCAAAATAGATAAATTGACACATTTATATCAGTCTTACTGAGGATATTCATAGAAATTTATGGCAAAAACAACTTCAACAGTTTTTATAGAATGTAAATTTCCCCTAACTTTACAGATTTGGTTATGCTTCATAGCCTGTTATTTTAAGAACGCCACAGTTAATGTCATTTTCTCCGCACATGTCATTGCAGATACGAAGTTTGTTTCTTAACCCGAAATTGGTCTTTTTTTATGGTGTGTTATACTCTTATTGTTAATATGCAAATGACTTCAGAAAGTGAATACCTTTAAAAGTATTGATCAATGGTTAATAGACATACTTTATATGCACAGCCCATGAGTACACAGTATCACAAATTTTACAAACTGAACATAGTCATGTAACCAGCTAGATTGTGGATTTTTTACATTGCACATTGGAACACGTTAGAACTGAATTATTTATTGAGACTGTTCATTTATTGAGCATGTTGTTAGACATTTTGAGACATCAAAACATGAGCAGAACTCTTTCATCAAAAAGTTTACAATTAAGATGAAGACTCATATAAATAGTTAACATGTGCTTGCGTGCCTGTGAATGTGTGTACATTGTACAGTGTAGGTTTGAAATCTCATGTCAAATAGAAAGAGAACATACTTTGGGTTCAGAGAGGTCTAGGCTGCAATTGCTACTTGAGTATATAATCCCTGTAAGACCTTCTACAGTATGTAGCACAGAGTTGGTATACCTTACGCTATGGACTGAATGTGTCCTCCCAAAATTCCTATGTTGAAACCTAATCTCCACTGTGATTACATTAGGAGGTGGGACCTTCAGGAGATGATTGTCATGAGGACAGAGCTTCATGAATGGGATTCTAGTGCCCATATAAAGGAGACCTTAGAGAGCAACCCTATCTCTTCTGTTATGTGAGGACACAGCAAGAAGACGGCCTTCTATGAATGAGGAGGTGGGCTCTTACCAGACACCATTTCTGCTAGTGCCTTGGTCTTGGACATCCCAGCCTCCAGAACTATAAGAAATAAATTTCTGTTGCTCATAAGCCACCTCGTCTATGATCTTCTGTTAGAGCAGCCTGAATGGACTACGACTTCCTGGAAGTGAAATAAAAACATCCTCAAACTGAAGAACCTAGCAGCAGCACAACAAACCCAGGCTTCGTGGCTGTCTTGGCAGGGTCCCTGCCCCGGAGGAGGCACTTGTTGCAGAGATATGGACAGACCTAGTGACAACCTCAGTGAACACGTCTGATAAAAACGTCAGGCAACAGGACTTCAGGGCCACAGTAGCAGCAGAACAAAGATAGAAGCACAAGCACTTGGCTGGGTGGCATCTTTCTAAATTTCAAGGTGGAATTTTGAGGAGAAGCATTTGGGAGTTGCAATTACTCAAGTTACTACAACTAATTTCTTCTTCCTTTCCTTTTCCCAGACTGCCAGGGTATGTTTTCCCAAACCATTTATGTGGCTACACATGGCAAATTTTATCTGCTATGGTTGCTAGCTCCTTCTCTATCACGTCCAGAATCAGGAATAAAGCAGCTTTCTTTGAATATGTGTCTGAAGAGAAAATGTTCAGTATTTTCAAAATCAAGAAGATCTATCCAGATTAAAATGGTTGTATCACATTATATTATGTTGTATTGAAATGCATTATATTTTTCAAGGTGGTATTTGGATCATCAAATTAAGTATTGAGTTAGTGCACTGCCGATAGAGTCGCAGTTAAATAGAAGTAAAAATTTACATATACATAATGCCAACATCTATCCCTCATCACTCCCTCACCAATGGTTGCCATCAATAATGGATCACAATACCCTTTCTCTCCAAGCCTAAAGAAACTCCGAACACTCACGAATACATTGACACAGACAATTTCTACCAATAGAGGAGCGTTAGAACATAGGGGTTTTGTGTTTTCTGCACAACTTTATTATCTGTATAGATTCATGCAAGCTTAAATTTTATCTGTTTGTTTGTTTTAAGTAGCTTCCATGCCCAGTGTGGAGACCATGCAGAGCTTGAACTCACGACCCTGAGATCAAGGTCAGATGCTCAACCAACTCAGCCACCCATGTGCTCCAAGTTTAGCTTTTTAAAATACAGCTTTTACTGTATGATTCATGTATCACAAATGATTTCCTTTTTCAAAGTTCTATCATGGTTTTGGTTGTTACTGCAAATTTGACCACTTGTCCTGTAAACCCGGGCCAAATCCAAGGTCTTACACAAAATTCTACCATCATAATGGACATGCTCAATTACCTAATCACCCACCATTACTATCTTCTTTCTTAAAAAGAAAAAGCTCTTTAGTTCAAGGAAATGAAATTCTAACCCACCAGAGAGGTTACCCGTTTCCTTCATAGATATGAGACAGGCTACAGGACACAGTCTTGGCCAATGAGATATAAAGAGAAGTCTGTGAGGGTTTCTGGAAAGCCATCGTCTTTCCTTAAAACACCCCCTCACTGTTTTTAGCTTAGAACATCAACTGTAACAGTCATATTGTGACTATGTGAAGCACAAACACAAGGGAAGTCCAAGAGAATCAGAATTGCCAGTGTGTATATCAATAAACCACTCAACTGCTGTCAGCAATCAGCTACCAACAGACTTCTTGCTAAATCACACACATAAGTCACTTTTTGTTTAAATCATTTTAAGGAAAACTTACTGTTGCCTTGAAATTCTCCTAATCAAATCATGGCTTGACCCTTGGTTATTGCTATCAATTTCATTTCCAACTTATGCAACTAAATAGTCAATTCCTTTATGGATAAGTAGAAAAAAAGAAAGAAAAAGGAAAAGAATACCAGTGCTACTAGAGAGTTAAAAAAAAAAAAAAGTAGGTAAGACGTGTGTGCAATTATTTTCCATGGGATCTTTAGAGTAATTCAGGAAGCTGCAGGTCTTTACCTTATGAGAGGTTTCACCACAGGAACATCATTTAAATTATCTGACCCTTGGTGTCTCTTCTGTAATGCAGGAATAAAAGTGACAACAATAACAAGGTGCCTGGGGGTATGGCATAGGGTAACCCCCACTTTTCGAAAGTTTGAGTTATGCCTCTTCACTTTTAGAAAAGACCTACTTTTGCTAACCAGAAGAACTCCAAATGGGATTTTCACCCTTATGACAAAAGGCAAAGGCAAAAATAGTGTTCAGCGTTGGTATTGCAGTGAGCTATTAAGGAGGCATGCACACTCAGCATGCATGCCCAGCAGGGAGAGTGGCACCTCCCAGCTCCTTCCCCAGGAATTGCTCGGCATCTTACCATCTCAGGACCAAACTGCCATACTGTTGAACTGTGTCTGTGAGCATCTGCACTTTTACCTCAACTGATTTTGTGCGTTCCTGAGAAAGATGCACCCTAAGTTATCAGTAAAGACTAAGGTAATTTTTGGGGTCTAGGAATGCTAAAATAAAAATGTTCCATATAAATTAAAGGTAATTGCTTCTTCCTTTACACTATTTTAGCTTATGAAAGGTTTCACGGGAACACTCTACCTTTGGAAAGCAGGGGAAACCATCCACATTAGATGCCCAGAAAGCACTGCTGGACACAACTCCATTGTCTGACACAGGACTCGGCACAGGTGTTTAGTGGAGTTGATTAAACTCAAGAGAACTCAAAATGCTGAAATGATAATAAATACACACAAAGACTCCATACCTCTTTCTGTGAAAATCTACTCCTTTTTCCTATGGTATTTCAACTGGAGATTACTTCACATGCTGCACAATGAATCTTTCACTCAAAGGAAAAATGGAAAGTGGTGATATGTTCCTCAATTTGCTGGTTTGAGGGTTTGGGGTTTTTTGTTTGTTTTTGGTTCTGCATTAGCTACATGGCATCGATATCACTTTTTTTCCTGGAGGGACAGATCTTACAAATCACTTCTCAGTTTTGAACAAATATCATAGTGAGCAATGCTGCTGGGAAGAATCCTGCCTCAAGGGACTGCTTATTGTCAACTAGCTTTCGGAGTAGCTGAAATAACATTGTTTTGCTCAACTAATATCACCTTTAGCATCATGTTTTTGAAAGCATAAATGTAAACACAGTAGAGCAAGGATGCCATCTTCGTTTTTGCTTTCTTCCTTTTTTTAAATCTCACAAACTTCCCCACGCATGTGTGCCCACCTAATCTTCACTCAAGTCTGAAGCATTGGCTCATGTTTCTGAATTACTTCAAATTTTTTCTTCATCTCTCCTAATATAATTTTGTTCCACATGAAAAATAAAATAATGACAGAAAATAGTGTGTACATATATATATGTATACGTGTGTGCACACATGTATTATATGTGTATATATACATGTATCATATATGTATATATGTGCATACATGTGTGTGCAAGAATATGCACATTTATGTTATTTTACATCATTAGCACTAAAAGCACATCTAAATGAGGAAGGTGAGGATTAGACTTTTCATGTCAAGTAACAATTCTTTTCTGTTTGTTTTTGAGCATCTATAACTAGTCAGACAATAGCAGTACATGTGATATCTTATTTAATTCTCAGCAACGCTTTGAAAGGAACATGTTTAACTTAATTTTACAAAAGAAAAAATGGTTGATAAAAGTTACTCCAAAAAATTGCAGAGGGGATAAATAGCACGTTTCAAATTTGAATTCAGATCTGTCTGAATCAGTTACCTACATTTTTTTTTATCTTTATTACTATTTATTTGCTATTTCATTTATCCAGGTAGCGTATTGTGTACCTGTTAAACAAACATATACAAAGTTTTTACTTAGAACCCAAATTAATTCCAGTCACTCTTGACTTAGAAGCCGAGTGGTACAATTTATATATAAAATGATGCTACTAGGTTACTTTCCCTGCGGTGAATTAGAAGCAAATACAGAAAGTTAGAAGTCTTTTTTCTTTCCTGTTTGGCTAAGAGATAACACCAAAAATAGATAACCATTGCTGAGTACATAGCTCCTTATTGGCCCTTTGGATTTACACAGGCAGGTACGATGATGAATCTAGAACTACGTTTGTTCATTTGTTTGTTGGTTTGAAGTAGGCTCCATGCCCAGCATGGAGCCAACTCAGGGCTTGTACTCATGACCCTGAGATTAAGATCTCAGCTGAGGTTAAGACTTGAACACTCAACCAACTGAGCCCCCCAGATGCCCACAGAGTTAAGTTTCTTAGCAAAATGGTGTAAAGGGAACCGACTATCCAGTAAACCCAGAAAAGAGTTATCTCAATCACTTTGAGCTGCCCCAACAAGATACGATAGACTGGGTGGTGTAAACAACAGGCATTTTTTTTTTTTTCCTCACAGTTCTGGAGGCTGACCATTCAGGATCAGAGCAGCAGTATGGTCAGGTTTAGGTAAGAACTCTCTCCCTGGCTGTGGACAGCTGCTGTCTCTCTGTGTGGGGCTCTTCTTAGATGAGTGTGCATGAGGATGGAGCAGGGAGAGAACAAGTTCTCTGGTGTCTCTCCTTATAAGGGCACTAACCTCATCATGAGGGCCCCACCCCCATGACCTCATCCAAACCAAATTACCTCACCAAAGCCCCATCTCCAAACACCATCACACTGAGGGTTAGGGCTTTAATGTACCCACTTGGGAGGGAGATAAAATTCAGTCCATAGCAAGATGGACCAAAGGGAAAAATACAGAGAAGCCACAGAATCCTAGAGAAATGAGGGGGACAAACAAGATGGTGGGAATTCAAATCAATTTTTGATTTTTAAATGGGGGGGAGGGAATTACGAAAATCCCCTTGGCTGAAATGGTCTACCAAAGGCTGGGATGCCTGATATTCAGCTTGAGGCTCTTTATAGTGGGTGTTATAATAATTCTCTTCTTTCGCCTCAAACTCTAAGATTGCTTTATCTGGTGATACCATGGAGAATATTCTAGGAAAAGGGATTATGTTGTTGGAAATGCCAAGCATAATAAGATCTGACTATGGCAACAACAAGGCAAGCTACATTACTGATTAGCAGAAGCAGGAGCTCAGGAATAAAGGGAGAGTTGAAGCTGACCCCATTCCCCTTTTCCCTCAACCCTAAATCTCTGGAGAGTTGGTATGAGCAAACTGTAGTTTAAACTGTGCATTCCATAAAATTCATTTGACTTTCCAAGGGCAGGGGGCTTCACTTGACATTTGGGCTTAACAGGTATTTCTTGAATATCTACTATTTCCTAGCACAGTGGGCAAATCTGAGGTCATTCCAAGGAGCTTTAATAACACAGAGTGATCTCAACTAAACAGAGAGATGCCATTTAACCTTCAGACTATTTCAGCAAAGTACAGACAAAGGAGTTTATAATTGCATTATAGTGGGAGTACCAGTTTGCTAGCCCTGTCATAGCAAAGTACCACATTTGAGGGCTTAAACAACAGAATTGTATTGTCTCGGTTTTGGAGGCTAGAGATCTAAAATCAAGGTATTATCAGGGTTGGTTCCTTCTGAGAGCTGGGAGGGAGGGATGTATTCCAGAACTCTCTGCTTGGCTTGTAGATGGCTTGTAGACGGTTTCACCCATCTTCCTTCTATGTGTATCTGTCCTTGGGTCCAAAATTCCCCTTAATAAGGACACCAGCCATATTGGATTAGAGCCTCTCTTAATGACCTTATTTTAAATTCTGATTTCTGTAAAAACCTTATTTCCAAATAAGGTCACATTCTAAAGTACTTCTGGATGCTAGGACTCCAACATACCCATTTTAGTGAGACGTAATACTCATAGCGGGAGATAGTAAATACAACTAGTAAAGTAGTAAATACAACTTCAGAAAATCATCCTCTATTAAGGCAGCTCCTTGGAAGGACCCCAAATTTACTCCATTGTGCAAGACAGCCCTTGAATGTAGGAAATATAGAAAAAAATGACAATGTAGCAATGTATTAATGGATGGCAGGAGTAATTTCTTTACTTTCCCAAAATTGCAAGGCAATCATTTTTCCTGAAATGTAACACAACCCAAGTATTGCATTGTATAACTGACTTTCAAAACTGTTTCAATAGCACTGGAATAATTTTACATTCTACCAAATGGGATACATTTGAAGAAACAACATCCATCTGAAATTCAAATTATGGCTGGTTTATTGAAATATAAAGTCCTATTATTTTATAATGATGCTCAGGATGTTGTAGCTTTCTAAATGAGGTTTCTGACTGTATTTTGGAATCCGAGAAATTTTCAGTTTTGCATTTAATTTTTTTAATCAAAGATCATATAATTTAATTTCTGAGGCTCTGCTCTTAAAGTCGAAAATTAAAATTTTATGATTAAAAGTTTTATGACTATTGTAAAACTTTACACAACAGGGAATATAATAATATAGTAAAATTCCTTTTAAAGTATGCAGTAAGACTAAACTTCAATAATTTAGTGTCTTCAAAAATATACTTTTTATTTCTTCTTTTCTGCAAAGATGGTAGGAGCTCATTGTCTTGGATGCATAAGAGCACTCATATTTAAAATGCTAAAGTTAAAAATTTGCATTATAATGAAACTGGTAACTGTCCAATGTCTTATTCTAAACCACAAAGTTCAAGCATTCTATGGTCAGGGGCAAGAAGTCAAATTTCTACCTAAGATAAAGAGTTGAAAAAAACCATAAAATTTAAATGTCTTTTATTATAATTTTTTAAATAGGTCTATCTCATATTTTCTTATTTCTACATTGTCTTCATCAATGTAAGTCTGTGACATAAATTTTAATACATGATTTATGGTTACAAATTCATTTTTTCATTCTCATTTATTATGGGGTGTCACATTTTATCACGCCTGCATTTAATCATCTCCTGTCTGCATATTAATGGTTACAAAAAAGATACCTGTGTAGACCCAAGCAGCCAGGAGCTTAGCTGTCTCAGAGCGTAACGGTTGAGTGCCTTGAAAAGTGGGGTTGAAAAAAAAAAAAACAACTTTAGATGTCTTTGTACATGCATATGCATTACGGGATAACTCATGTAGTGAAAAAGAGGGTTTTCTAGAGTGTAGAGTCAATTCGTGTAAATTGATTTTTCATAAGCCCCCATAATTTGTACATCCATAACTGTATTGAACATATAATAAGGCTTGTGTCAAAACCAGGCAAGACCATAAATAAGACATTGCTAAGTTTTAGTATCAAGCTTAGACCAATAGGAAATACACTAATGACCTCAGGTGCATTCATTCACACTGACACATCTTATGTATTATTGGCTAAAATACATAAATGAAAAGGCATGTTTTTAGGAATTTAGAGTTGATCTGAAGTTGACATGAGGTTTTGAGAGTTCAGTGGGAATGTACAATTAAAGATGGTAGGGAATCTGCTGTTCTTAAAATATGGGTGTTTGATGAAAAGCATGTGTTCAATAGATGTGTGATTAATGAAAATGTATTTTATTTTTACTTGTCAACAAATAGTACCTAGCAGTTACATCTGGCATGAAAGCAAATTGAGTTGCGATGCCATTCACAGGGATAGGTCAGTGAAATAGGTGTGGAGGAGGGACTGGGCTGAGTCCTACTGATAAGCTATAAGAAAAGGAGAAACAAATCAGGGGCAGAGCACTCGGTGCAAAGAACAAAACCAAACTGAGATCAGTGAAAAACCACACACATATGGGAAGAAAGGGAATTATGGTAAACTTGGGAGGAGAGATAATTTGGGAAGTAAAGTACAGAGGGTTTACAGAATCAGAAAAACAAAAACAAAAACAAAAACTAAGTTTGTGATCAGTGACAGAATGTGTGCTGCTGACGATACAAACCGAGGTTAAATCTGAGGACTTCAAGAACCCGTGAAGAATGAGGGAGTATATTAATTAAGAGAGGAATTGCATGCATGATCAGTATTGCTGTAGTGAAACAGAAATGCAATGAATTGTCATCTTTGGCCTCAAAGATGGCTATATGGGAAGACTGTCCTAACTCACAAAGAAAATCAGAAGACAGAATTATGGAAGACATGTTAAAGGGCTGAAATGTAAAGATAAGAGAGGGTGATTTGTCACGAATATCTATGTTGCCATATTTAAGGATTGAGAATAAAGGCACATTGACCCCTGTTTTCAAAATAGGTTATTGGCCTTGAGTAAACTGGACCCAACCTTCTGAAATCTTTGTTACCCTTTCTAATGTTACTCCAGTTTCTAAAGGAGAAAAACTTCCAAACAAAACCTTCACTCTTGAATAATAAGGTCCCTGTCCAGTCTTCTTTTGATTCTATATTTTCCTGTCCTTTTAGGCAAAACTTTGTTAACACATCAGAGTAATAAAACAAGGCTTATGAAGCTGATAAAGCCACTCCACTTATAGGAATGTAGATTTCTGAGACAGAGGAAAGTCTTGCTTTCCCAAGAGATTCTTAACAAGTATTTCTGCCTTCTTTGGTCATAATGAAGTTCACATTGAATAATAAATCCTATGGATGTTAATAAAATCAAAAACAGCTTCAAAAGGAAATAAACTGTACAATTAGAAATTTCAATAGCTGGGGAGCCTGGGTGTTTCATATGGTTAAGCATCTGCCTTTGGCTCAGGGCATGATTCCAGGGTCCTAGGATCAAGCCCTGCATTGGGCTCCCTGCTCAACAGGGAGTCTGCTTCTCCCTCTCCCTCTGCCTCTGCCTCTTCTCCTGTCGTGTTTCTTGCTCTCTCTCTCAAATAAATAAGTAAAATCTTTTTTTAGAAAAGAAATTTCAATAGGTATGTGGAGAAAAAGGAACCCTTGTGTTCTCTTTGTGGGAATGCAAACCAGTCCAGTCTCTATGGAAAACAGCAAGGAGGTTCCTCAAAAAATTAAAAACAAAATTAACATATGATCCAGTAATTCTATTTATCCAAAGAATACAAAAACACAAATTTGAAAAAATACATACACCCTTATGTTTATTGCAGTGTTTTTATACAATAGCCAATTATGGAAGCAACCCAAGTGTCATCTGAGATGAATGGGTAAAGAAGAGGTGATATATATATACAATGGGATACTACTAATCCACACACACACACACAAAAAAAAAAAAAGAATGAAATCTTGTCATTTGCAACATGGATGAACCTAGAGAGTATAATGCTGAGGGAAATAAGTCAGTCAGACAAAGGCAAATACCATATGATGTCACTCACGTGTAGAATTTAAGAGACAAAACAAAGAAAAAAAGAGACAAACCAAAAAAACAGATTCTGCACTATAAAGAACAAACTGATAATTACTAGAGGGGAGGTGGGTGAGGTGATGGGTGAAATAGGTGAAGGACATTAAGACTACACCTATCTCAAAACATAACAGTTTCATGAAATAAAAGCAGTGCACATCATGGTCCAACGAGCCAGAACGTGGTCAACATGGAAGGAGAGAAGTCTGGAAGATCACGCAGGCGTTTTATGTCTTGGGTGGTGAGTGTCATGAAACACTTCCAGTCACATTTCATTGACCAAATTTAGCAAAATGGTCTATATTAACTACAAAGGCAACTGGAAAAATGTAGTGCTCCAAGGGTGCCTGGGTGGCTCAGTCGGTTGAGTGTCTGACTCTGGATTTCGGCTCAGGTCATGATCTTAGGGTCCTGGGATTGAGCCCCGTGTGGGGCCCTATGCTCAGCTTGGTGTCTGCTTGAGATTCTCTCTCTCCCTTTGCCCCGCCCCCCGCTTATTCTCTCTCTCTCTCTACATAAGTAAATAAATAAAGATTTTAAAAAATTAGTGTTCCTGAGTGCAGCGGAAAAAAATGTTACAGTATTAGCAAAAATTGCATTTTTTTCATTATACTACCTGTGTCCACAAACATCTTCCCTTCCTTCTCTTCTCCCTGCCTACCCTTTGCTCCTCTTCCCCTCTCTGGCTGTATTAATTCTCTAAATCAGCAACTAGCTGATCTTACCAATCTTGTATCTAAAAACAAAGCAAAACAAAAATTTATTAATGATAGACAAATTTCCTTCTCTAGCACCAGCAGCTCCTCTGAAATCCAAAAGGATATATCCAACTGTCTTTGAATATCTTCACTTAGCTGTTTCATAGCCATTTTAAACTTAGTATGTTTAAACATGACTAATGACTGGCCCTGTCCCCAAACCTGGTCCTCTATTGTGTTTCAGGTCTGTCAGTGGCAACTCTCATTGGCTTAGGCTCCATCTTAGAAAGTTCCAGGAAAATACTTCTCTCTCTCTCCATCCCAGGTTCCTTGTATTTTAACTTTGAGTTAGGTCCTGAATCTGAGCCCTCCCCCATCACCTAGTCCACCATTGTTATCTCTCACCTAGTGTAATGACCTCTTAACTGATTTTTTTCTCCAAATTTACCCTCTTGCTATTTATTTCCAACAAACTATCCAAAGTAATCTTATTTAACCTCAGTTTGGAATGTATTACTCCCTAAAAAAAGCTTTCTGGTGTTCCCCCACATTGCACAGCCCACAGCCTTAATACGGCCTCTGGCCACACCTCCTAGCTCCTACCTGCCTCTTCAGCCTCATCTTCTACCATCTGCCCTGAGCTAATTCCACCCTGCCCGCTTGGTCAACCTGCTGGTTAGTCTTTCAAACATGTAAAGCTTGCTTGCACCTCAAGGACTTGATACTCACTTTCCTCTCTGCTTGGAGAGCACCTTTCCCAGTTATCGGCATGGCTCTCTCCAATCCTTGAGGTCTTAGCTGAAATGTCATCCTATTAAAGATGGCTTCCCAAAAATCCTATATAAAATTACAGCCATCTCCTACACATATCCATTTTTTTTCTGCCTTACCCTGATTAAATCTTTTCCCTCATTCAATTTATCATCAAGGCATGTATTTATAATAATTTTCCAGAGCCCTATATAAAATTGTGACCTCTAACTTCCTTCTCCCCTATGTGCTTAACTGTTTTTTTCTTTATAATGCTTATCATCAAATAACATACTATTTAATTGATTATTTTCTTGATATTAGTTTTCTACAGCTGCTGTAACAAATTACCAAAGTCAGTGGCTTAAAATCACAAATTTATTATCTTGCAATTCTGTAGGTCAGCAATCTGACATGGGTTTCATGCTAAAATCAATGCGTTGGCAGGACTAGACTTATTTTCTGGAGTCTCAAGGGGGAAAACCTGTTTCCTTACTTTTTCCAGCTTCTCAAGGCTGCCTGTGTTCCTTGGCTCATGGCCCCCTTCCATTTTCAAAGCCAGTTATGTCTGGTTGAGATGTTCACATATCATACAGCTCTGACTCTGGAACTTCTGCCTTCTTATTCCACATTTAAGGGCCCTTGTGATAATCCAGTATGGTCTCCCAGTCTTAGGGTCAGCTGAGTAACAAACTTATTCCCATTCATAACCTTAATTCCTCTTTGCCATATAACAATATATTCACAGGTTCCAGGGTTGGAATGTTGGCATCACTGGGAAGACGGGGGCCTTATTCTGCTACCACACTTGCTTGTTTTCTCTTTCCCTGTTCCCAAAGATTCTCACTGTTGGGAGGACAGGGATTGTGTTCCCAACTACTCTTCTGCTCCTGGACTTGGTTTATGGGAGCAGCCCAATAAATATTTGTTGGTTAAATAAAATAGTGAATAATAGAAGCAAGACGTAGACTCTTTAAGATGTAAACTGCCTCTTGAATTCTCACTGGCTGGGGTCGCCTAAAGCCACGTGATCAAAGTATGGCCTTGGTATCATCTCAAAAAGTGCTAGAAATGCAGAACATCGGGCCCACCCTTCAAACTGTTGAATCAGAATCAGTAATTTTTATCAGATCTTCTGGTAATACATATGCCATGCTTGAGAAAGAGTGACCTAACGAACAAAAAAATAATCAGTTAATCAACTGACACATCTCCAGGAATTTACAGAGGTCTTATTCTCTGTGCTTGGGATGCTGGACGACTGGATGGTCATCTCCACTGATCCAAGCACACACATATGCCAAATCTCCTTCTCCCCAGGTACTCCATCCACTGATCTCTTGCAGTAAAATCCAAAACTTGGATTACTATTGTTGATAAGCCGCATGCACAAAACTACAAAACAAAGGGACAAAAACACCTCATAGTCTCTACACATTTACCAGCACAAAGAAAAGTGACCAAACCAAAAAGGCACTCAGCACATAACAACTGCATGAATCATTCAAACTCCTTTCCTGAAGGGGGGTGAAAATTAAATACCATTTTCTTGAAGCCTTTTAACAACAACAAAAGCTGGCAGGAGACTTTTAAAATACTGCTGTGTTTCATCAAGTCTTTTCGACTACTACAGAGGATAAGGCTTACTTTTTTTATTATTGATTATTTCAGCTATGAGTATAAGTATATGTTTTAAAAACACAAGAAGCAAAGAAGAACAGGTAATTAGGCAATATAACAACAAAACAACTTTTGATTTTACTTGGCTCACAACGGGATTAAATATATTTTGTAAGAAAAAGTGATTACATTACTTTAAATGAATTGATCGTTGTGGCCTGAACTCTGTAGCCTTTGGCTTTCTCCTTAGTAAATGGAACAATGGAAGATTTCTCAAGACTCCTTTTGACAACTCAGTGCCTTGGTTTCAAGATCAATTTGTTCTCTCTCACAAGACTAAATCCATCTCTATTTTCAGAAAGGCATTTTCTTCTGAAAGAAGCAGTATTAAATGCTGTATCTTCGACCCAACTCCTAAATACTAAACTACTAAAATTCCTTTGAATGTAGGGAATTCTAGCCAAATGCCAGAAATCTAAACACACCACCCCCCAATACACACATACACCAATTATAAGTGTATTCATTACAGCAGTTTAAAACACATTCCTTGGGGTGCCTAGGTGGTTCAGTCAATGAAACGTCCACCTTTGGCTCGAGTCATGACCCCAGGTTCCTGGGATCGAGCCCCCCATCGGCCTCCCTGCTCAGTGGGGAGTCTGATTCTCCCTCTGCCTCTCCACCTGCTTGTGGTTTCTCTCTCTCTCAAATAAAATAAAATAAATAAAATCTTTAAAAAAAATAAAACACAGTCCTTTCTTGATTCTCACTTTTCTGCTAGAATCTATTCTAGTTGGAGCCAGCCAATCAGCAGAAGATCAGCATATCTACAACGTTTGCCCGAGTCAGTCCCCAAGCTCAAGTTTGGCTGCATTTGGGCTTCCTCATCTCTCTGGGACTGTGTGCTACCTGGGGCATATGCTCTTCACGATAATGGCAGAGTCATAAGAAGACAAAAGATGGAAAAAGGCTATCTGACAATATCCAATGAGATTAACGTCCTAGTAGGGGGAATACTTAGCCCTGAAACTTTTAGAAGGTTAATAGATCTGCTAATCGATGTGCTGGTACTAGCAGGTGTCATCCCACTTTGTTCATCCATAAACTGAGGATGATGGTACTGTGGCTGAAGGACTGTTGTGGGAATCACCTGTGGAAATGCCTTAGACCCGTATACCTCTCTATTACTTTACTAACAATTTTGCATTGGACATAATAAATAGAAAACCTCAGTTTAATCTGTCTTGTTATGTCTCAGTTGCTACTTACAGCATGGTATACATGAAATAAAATCTTTGAAATCAAATAAACACATATTAGAATTCTACCTGCACCATCTACTACATGTGAGATTACGGTCAATTACTAGCAATAAGCCTTGAAGAAACCTTCTTACAAAGCTGGTAAAATAATGCCTTTTTCACAATTATTTTAAATAGTAAAAGGAACAATATTTTATTTGTAAATCACTTAGTCCTGTATCTGGCACATTAAGACATGTAAAAACTGGTAGCTCTCCTTACCCCCAATTTAAAAATGGAGGTAAAAATGATTAGTTTGTTACATGCATATTTTGTGGCAATCACTGGTCACTTGATCTCTGTATGTTAGTTGTAAACACCTTGAGTAAGCTTATGCTGTAATATTCATTTGCTAACAGACTAGCAAATGCTGAAATTTAATAATGTTTGCAGTGTGTTTTCCCTTTCAGATGTGTATTGAAAGCCCAATGAAGTCTGTTTGAAGTCTGTCTTTGTCTTTCTAAACCTATTATATCATCAGGAATGACTGACAGTTTTTTTGGATTTGTTTGTTTTTGTTGTTGTTGTTTTATTTATTTTTTTTTTTGAGGGAAAAAAAACCTCATCTGGTGATTAAGGACAGATGCAAATCCATAAAGTTAAAAAAAAATCTTAATTCCATTAGATGCAATATTGTGTCATGTAATGTTTCATCAGTGGCATTTTAACAGAGATTCATATTGAATTGCACTCTGGACAATCCAGAGATGTTGACGACCATATGCTAAATTCCGCAAAGCACAATGAGAGGGGCTCATGTGTTTGTTAAGGATATGCCCGGCCATCAGCCACATACGTGTTGGATGGCTTCATAACACGCATGTTCTCAAGGGGGATTATATGTGAAAAATTATAGTCTGAATAAGGGCTCTGCATCCTCTTTTGCTCAAGTGGAAAGATTATAGTTAAAGAATAAGATACACAGCTTATACTTGAGTTATGTATAGAGTTTTTCAGGCATCTCTTTAGAAATCTTCAGAAAGACTGTCAACTTTGTTTCTTTCACATTTTGTCCATTGTTGGTTTGGATGAAAGTATGATGAGAGGTAACTGGCCCTTTTTATGCAGAGATCGTCAGCATCATCATCAATGTCAAGTCACGATTTACTTAATTTATGCCAGCTGGTCTGGTAACCATGCTACATGCATGACGGTATTTAGTCTTCACAGCTCCACTATGTTCCTATCCTCGTTATACAGATCCGAAGATTCCTGCTTAGAGAGGTTAAGTATCTTCCTTAAAGTCACATAGCTAATAGATGACAGAGACCGGCTTTTGATCCTGGCTCGACAGCACAGGTTTTTGTCTATATCCCATGTGAATAAGTGAATAGAATTCACATTTTGAGAAATGTTATGGATAATATGGTGAAAGTTGAGTAAGTCTAAATCATAATTTTGCATCAGAATGATGAAACTTACAGAACTTCAAAAATAAAATTGTATTTGCCTTTTGTGTAAATCGAGGCCAAGACTTGAGTGTCAGCTTCATGGTCAAAAGACATCATGACAATCTTGGCTTTCTATTCCAACATCGCTATTGTAGTGCTCTTGCCCTTAGAACCCAGTATAATTTCCACAACTCCAGCCAGCAGATTCATACTAAACGTGTCAGGGTGAAGCAAAAGGCAAAGAAGGACACATAATTTGCCTTTCTTTCTTTTTCCTTTTTCTTTTTCTTTCTTTCTTTCTTTCTTTCTTTCTTTCTTTCTTTCTTTTTCTTTCTTTCTTCTTTCTTTCTTTCTTCTTTCTTTCTTTCTTTTCTTCTATCTAAGGGGGGGGGAGAGTGTGAACTGGGTGAGGGCAGAGAGAAAGGGAGAAGGAGAGAATAGACTCCCCATTGAGCAGGAAGCCTGATGTATGGCTTGATCCCATGACCCTGAGTTATGACCTCAACTGATTGAGCCACCCAGGTGCCCTGACACATCATCTTTTNTTTCTTTTCTTCTATCTAAGGGGGGGGGGAGAGTGTGAACTGGGTGAGGGCAGAGAGAAAGGGAGAAGGAGAGAATAGACTCCCCATTGAGCAGGAAGCCTGATGTATGGCTTGATCCCATGACCCTGAGTTATGACCTCAACTGATTGAGCCACCCAGGTGCCCTGACACATCATCTTTTCTAATATTCTTAATGGCTGTACCTCAGAAAACTTCCAGGGATGGGATGCCTATGTAAGCCCAGTTGGTTGAGTGTCTGACTCTTAGTTTCAGCTTAGGTTGCAATCTCAGGGTCATGAGATCAATCCCCAAGTCAGGCTCTATATTCACCATGGAGTCTGCTCGAGATTCTCTCCCTCTCCTTCTACCCTTCCTGCTCATCTCTCTCTCTCTTTCAAATAAATAAACAAATCTTAAAAAAACAAACAAACAAAAAAACCACAACAACTTCCAGTGGTGTCTCTCTTGGGGGCACATTTCCTCATCTAGCTTTAAGGAGCATTAGGGAATGTGCCCTGTTTTATGGGCAGCAGTGTTCCCAGTGGGGGAGGTATAATTTTACAACTAAAGATGAAAGGAAGAATTGATATTGGAAACTGTCAGCAATAGATACCACAAAATCTAAATACTCCAAAAATAATTCAAGTTCTTCATTTTAAAAAATAACTTAGAAAATATTAACATCACCATATTAGGGATAATGTGGATGACCAGTTTATACACAAAAATTTTTTTTTTTAAAGATTTTATTTATTTATTCGACAGAGATAGAGACAGCCAGTGAGAGAGGGAACACAAGCAGGGGGAGTGGGAGAGGAAGAAGCAGGCTCATAGCCGAGGAGCCTGATGTGGGGCTCGATCCCATAACGCCGGGATCACGCCCTGAGCCGAAGGCAGACGCTTAACCGCTGTGCCACCCAGGCACCCCCACAAAAATATTTTTGAAAGATTTCAGGTCTCACAGTTGTATTCCCGCTTACAAAATTGTCAGTAACAGCTTTTCCTCACTGGCTTCTTGAAGCTTGGCCACCATCATGAATGACACAGTCACTATCCCAACCAGGAAGTTCATGACCAACTCACTACTACAGCAGAAACAAACAGTCATTGGTGTTCTTTACCCCAGAAAGGCAATAGTCCCTAAGCAGAAATTTGGCAAAAACTAGCAAAAAAAGGTATAAGACTGTACCAGATGTTATCTTTGTATTTGGATTCAGAACCCATTTTGGTGGTGGCAAGACAACTGTCTTTGGCATGATTATGATTCCTTGGATTATGCAAAGGAAAATGAACCCAAACAAAGACTTATAAGACATGGCCCGTATGAGAAGAAAAAGACTCAAGAAAACAGTGAAAGGAATGCAAGAACAGAATGAAGACAGTCAGGGGGACTGCAAAAGCCAATGTTGGTACTGGCAAAAGGTCAGCTGGAGATTGGACAACAGTAGTAAGGGTTCTGCAGTGACTTTATCTGTGGTGATTGTACAGATTTTTCATGAGGATTAATGAACTAAGAACTTTTAAAAAAAGTCACTCACAAATAGCACCATTTTAATTGCTGGGAAGTAATGAAAGAATTGTGGCAATTCTACAATATGAGTGATATACACATGACAAAGGAAGGTCAAGTTATCTCATACCACATAATAGGAACAACAGTTTTATACTAGTATGAAAAGAGAAAAATGATCACAGGTTTGATTCCCCAATTGTGCATGGCAGAAATGACATTTCATTTGTAAAAGAAACCGTGCCATGGCAATCACATGACAAGCAGGGACTTTATTTCAGCAAAACAATATCACCTATCAAGAAAAATCCATGCTTGTTTAATGTGATTTTTATTAATGTACATTTTTTTGTATTTAATCATAAATTTGTAGATTTATAGTTGCTTATTAGCTATAAACCCATGGATTTTTCTAATTATGTTTATTGCATAAATAATCTTAGGGTAAAATGAATTTACATCAGCATGGGTTATGTTTTTTTTTTTTCCCTTCCTTTTAAACAAGTTCATTTACACATTATTCAAATTTCTGAAATACAGACAAGTAAAAAGTGCTTGGTAAATGTAAATAATCACTTGAAGTGCTAAAGTCGAGTTTACTTCTCAGTCTCTTCAAAAACAGACCCATTCACTCCAAGCTATGCTGTGTGATCTCCAGCCTGAGATTAATCGACACTTTTCTCTCTAATTCCCTCTTCTCAGCATCCATCATTTCCTTCCGTGTCTCCTGTGTGCTTGTGTCATTGATCAGGAAAGGTTTAATACCAATATTCTTGACTGCTCACTTTGAACCCTTGTAAAATGCAGGGCCCATGAGAGCCTACTTGGGCATTTCATAAAAGGGTGATTGATGGATGGACTGACTGCCCCCATGAACGAAAGCACTGAGCATGAGTGTAGATGTGGCTATGAACTAGACAGATCTTCCTCCAAGGGATGGACTGAGTGGGACAAAGTATAAAAGTCAAACCATTTTAGTTTGTGGGCAGGACAGCACTGGGTGGGCTGAGGATTTGCTGGGCTTGCTTTGCAATTCAATTTCTCCTTCTGCCCAATCCTGCTTGCTTTGCCTTCCTTTCACATATAATGATCTGTAGGAAACATCCTGTGCCCCTAACTGCACCTCATCATCTGCTTCTGGGGAGCCCAAGCTGTGATCGTGAGTAGTTATGTGTTGCAGGTGCTAGGTTGCTTTTTTTTTTTTTTTTCCTCCCACTCTGGTTTGTTTCCTCTGATTCTCTAGCAGTCTCTTACACTACAGATTGTATTATATTCCCATTTTATATCTAGGGATAGTGAAAATCAGAGGATTTCCACTTACTTAATCAAAGTCACACAATTTCTAAGTTGTAAGGCCAGAATGAAGTCCAGACTTCAACTCTAGTAGCCTAGCCCTCATTATTTTATTCATTAAAAGAACCTCAAAGATGACTTAATGAGTGTTTAATTTATGCCAGACATGGTGCTAGCTCTTGAGTAGGTAAATAATGAGAGTGGAAATATGTGTTTCCCTTGCCACATCTATGAGACATTTAGTCTAGTGGGGAAAACAGACATTTCCCAAATAACAAAATTTCAAGCATTTACAACTTGTATCTAAGAAGAGACATATATGGTCAGGATCATCTGTAAAAGGGAAATTATACAGGGCTTCTAATGAAAAAAAAATAGCATTTCATCCGATACCTCAAGGACTTATCTAGGCAAACAAGAAAGGAAAGAATATTTGAAACAAAAAATAGGATGTACAAAGGCCCTGTGACAGAAGGTAGCATGGTAAAAAATAATAATAATAATAATAATAATAAAGGAAAAAAAAAAGGAGGATCTCTGGAGCTGGAATCACAGAGAAGGGATAAAGTGGTCTGAAATGAGACCAGAGAGACATAGATGAAGCGTAAGGAAGCCAAAGGTAGGGGCTTTATCTTTATTATATGAATAATGATAAGATATTCAATAATTTCAAACAGATTCACATTTTGAAGTCCTCACTTTTGTTCAGGACAAAGTAGAGTGACTAGAAAGGGTGGGAATAAATGTAAGAGGTAATCTAGGAAGTCCAAGCCAGAGATGTCAAGAGCTTAAGATGGAGAGAGCAGATGGAGTAGACAGCCAAAGGGGTCAACACTGAGGAACTGGGATATATCAGGCCATATATGAAATGTGATATTTGAAAGTTATCAATATGCCATTAGATGATTTTAGTGACACTGTTTGAGCAGATCAAAAATTCCACTGCAGTAGATAAACAGCACTAGAAGGGAAAAGAAAGCTAAGCTAATAAAGCCTCATATTCACAGAACCTAAAGGACAGGAGACTGTGGATCAGACAAATTATCAGCCTTAGAGTGGTGGTGACACCCATAATTCTTCTTCTTAGTCCACAATAAAAATATGTTCATACGTCCTCATAGCATGTGGATTTTTTAAAGTTTCCTTCTTTGTCAGAATCAAGATTGTCTATTTTATAATGGATCTTCTAATATGTAAATATGAAGTCTGTTCTTGATACTCTTTTCCCCATCTTTGGCCACTAACTTAGGAGTAGCCTGGCCCATTGTACTGCATAGGTAACTGGCTTGCTGTGAAATTAGGGCCCCCCCAGATCAGTCCTTAACGAGATGAACAGCATGCTCGTAAAACCCCTCTATGGATATTAAAAATGCTTGTTTCCTGTACATTACTTATGAGTTTATCCATCAGGCTCATCAAAGTGCTTGCATTTTCAAGTATTTTAAAGATTGTTTGTTCTTATAAATTAGGTTTTATTTCATTAAGGCACATAACAAGCTAGCTAAAAGCCTTTCATTTTCAAAGCAGCACTCACCCTTAAACTAAGGAGTGTTGAGAGCTACAAGATAGGGCTCAAAGAGATAAATCAACATTTCACCCAATAAATATGGCACTTTGCTCTCAAGAGGAGAACTTAGTCATTTTTCACTTCCTTTTTATATCTTTCTGTTCTGGTCTTTCCTCCACACAGGCCGGATTTATCTTTTCAAATCATTCTAATCATGGCAGGCTCATGCTTGAAATCCTAGAATGGTCGTCTACTTCCCACAGAATGGAGTAAACATTTTAGCTTGGCATATAAGACCTTTCGAAATTTGATTCCAAGCTATGTTTTCAGGGTCATCTTCTGCCGTAACCCCCACCCCCCAGCACACTATGCTCTCCTTCCAGAATTGCTTATGGGCTCCCCAGCAAAATAGGCTAACACATACCTCCTTGGTTTTGCATATGCTGTTCCTTCCATCTGGAATCCCCTCCCTTTTATTCTCTGATGGAGAATACTTGCTCACAATTTAAGACCTGCTTTGAATGTCACTTTCCCCAAAGAGAATTTTTGAATACTCAAATAGTTACTTCTTTTCCTCCTATTTCAAAGGAGGTTTGTAAATATTTCTATCCTCTCCGTCATAATATTTTGTGATGGCTCCTCACTTGGCTGTCTTCTGAAGTTGCTTTTTTGGTGGGTTATAGAATTTGAGGAAGATACAACAGATACCTATTAAGGTTCTACTTTTGTTGTTTGTTTGCTTGTTTTTAACGAGGATATAATAGAATCATGATGCAAGCAAAGCGGCAGCACAGAGCTTTGTTGATACACTGTCAATATGTTCAAATTGAACTCTGGATTATGATAGTGGGAGATAGAGAAGGGCTTTGGAATTACGGCTTAGTGTCTCCCAAGTCACACAGTTATTATTTTTCTTTTTCTAAAAAAGATTTTATTTCTTTTTATTTGAGAGTGAGTGAGTGAGAGAGAGAGAGAAAACACAAGCGGGGGGAGGGGCAGAGGGAGAAGCAGACTCCCTGCTGAGCAGGGAGCCAGATGCAATGTGATGCGATGCAAAGTGGGGCTCTATCCCAAGACCCTGAGATCATGATCTGAGCCAAAGGCAGAGGTTTGACCAACTGAACCACCCAGGGGCCCCACATTGTTATTATTATTCTTAGTGGCAGACTGCTTTTCATAGGAAATCTTACTTAGGGACCTACTTTACATAACAGGGAAAAATCAAAGCTTCCAATAAATGAAACAAGAGACTCATATCTCTCAACTCTCTTGAATTCTCCCACCTCCCTCCTCCTGAATCCACACACAGAGGACCCCTTGGCTTCACTCTGACCTCAGAACAGAATTTGGAAATGTCCAGTGTGTTGGAAGAAGCATGGGTTTCAGAGTCAAAGAGATTAGGATTGCAGTCCTGCCACCATCACCCAAAACGTGCTTACTTTACATGAGTATCTTTTTCTCTCTAAAATCCAGTGTCTTCTTTATAGAATGTGAATAGGGAGAATTGTTTTGTTTTTTGGGGGGTTTTTTGTATTTTTTGTTTTTTACAGAATTGTTACGATAAATGAAATATCATAATAGTGAGAGCTGACGTATATTGAGTGTTTACTCTGTGTCAAGAACTGTTTAAAGTATTTTCCAGGTAATACCTACTTTAATCCTCACAAAAACTCTATGAGGTAGGCACTTTATTATCCCTTGCTCCTTTTTTGTCTACATTACCAGACCTTCCTGTCTTTGCCATTCTTTAGAGACTACCATAAGGTAACACACTTAGTGTTGGTAGAGTCAGGGTTCACCAGAGCAGTTCATCCCCTGATCCCTCACTGTTAGCCATGAGCTTCTATGCCCATACTGAGGGGCACATATACAAAGCCCAGCATCCAGGACATTCTCAGTAGGAGAAAATCCTCTCAACATTCATTTCATGCCAAATAAAATCTGGCAAATAGTAATAACTGTTATGTCATTATTATTGACTTAATATCAAACAGGCACATATTTAAATATTCTAGTTCAATGCTGTTTCAAAAAAACTATTCAAAGTGATGAGATTATATTGATGTTGAGATTGTGTTAACTATATTGAAGTCCTGCATTTTTATTACCTTTATCCATCTTGAAAATAGTCAATTTTTTTTCCCCACAGAGGTAAGCTGAAGTCCAAAACCAAGAAATCCACAATGATATACTATATTATAAAATATAGTATTTGTCAATCCTCAATGTATTTAACCTCTCAATAGTCTCTGATAGAGGTACATATTAGTTTCTGCCTTNCAGTCAATTTTTTTCCCCACAGAGGTAAGCTAAAGTCCAAAACCAAGAAATCCACAATGATATACTATATTATAAAATACAGTATTTGTCAATCCTCAATGTATTTAACCTCTCAATAGTCTCTGATAGAGGTACATATTAGTTTCTGCCTTTTGTATACTACATGTTTTTGGTTTTCCTGCTGAATCCCCAATTTCTCCATCCCTGGTTCCTTTCTAGGTCATCTCCTCACACAAATCGTTTAAATATTCACCTTTCTCAGTGTTCAATGTGACACCCCCCCCCTTTTCAATTTTACTCTTTAAAACTCTTACTCATCAAATAGCATCCACATGCCTACTGATGATTGTAGGCCAGATCTCTCCTCTGAGATCGATACTCATACATAGATCAGAATTGACTCGCTCTCCCTTCAATATGGTGGACTGAACACGTTGTACAAGGTGCATGGTGTCTAAGATAGTACCACTTTAACGTGCAGGGCTGGGGATATAAAGAAAGGTTTACGAGGACCATGAACATAGCGAACATCTCTACTTCAGTGGAAGCTGGAGAACCTGAATTGTCCTCTCCCCTTCTCTTCTCTCCTCTCTTCTCCTCTCCTCTCCTCTTTCCTTTTCCCCTCCTGTCCTCCCCTTCTCTTCTCTCATTCTGATGACTCCACCCTCTCTTCTATCACTTGCATTCCTTCAGACAAGACAGAAATTAGTAATCTATAAACTACGTGCTATTTTTCTACACCTAATTCCTGTCCTTCTTATTGAGGGTGAAGGTAGGCAACCGCTCCTAAAACTACTTCTGCCATCTTAGAAATTCAGCATGGTCACCCATTCCTAACTCTTTTCTTGACTTATCATGCTTCACCCCATTCACTCCCAAGCTCACCCCAAGCTTCAGCCAGCCTAATTCATCCCTGTCAAAAGGCTATTTACTTCTAATCATGATGCAAGCTGAGTTACAAGAAAGCCTTTCTTTTCCCATTTTTAATATTCATACATTCTAAGACAATTTTATTTTATTTTGTTTTAAGATTTATTTATTTATTTATTTTAGAGAGAGAGAGAGATAGCATGAAAGCAGGGGGAGGGGCAAAGGGAAAGGGAGAGCGAAACCCAGGCAGACACCCTGCTGAGCGCAGAGTCTGATGCAGGCCTCCACCCCACGACTCCAAGATCACGACCTGAGCTGAAACCAAGAGTCTGATGCTCAACCAACTGAGCCACGCAGGTGCCCCTCCAAGACAATCTTAAAGACATCTAGGTTTATGACCCTTCATGAACAAAACCTTTCTGGACATTTTTGTCCTTGCAGAGCAGTGAATCTTCACATTCCACTTCCTCCCATCACTCTACTCCAGAACCTATTCATTCCATTACTGAGGCTTCAAGCTGAGATCAGAACTGGATGTGATATTTGTTTTCATTTGTATAACCCAAACTAGATCATTCCACATAAAAACATCTTATAAGGAGCTCAGCACAATCCTGCTCCGAGTTCTTCCAGGGGAGATGGATTTCACCTGATAGCCCAGGCACATTCCTATACCTAGGAGTTTGTGTCGCTCACTCGTGTCATCAGGAAGAATACTTCCTTCAAATTTGCCAAATCATAGGCTTGCTGGGCAATGCTTCAAAGCAGCTGATAGTTCCTTGCTGCCATTAGTATTAAGAATCAGGGTAAGCGGCATGGATAGGTATAGTTGGGAGAGAGACTTAGAAATCTGTCACAAAATCTTTAGGGGTGAGTTGGGGGTGGGGGAAGCTCGTATATGTGACGTTTCAAATGCCAAGAAAATCAGCCGATGATCAGTAGAAGGAAAAGGAAATCACTAACTATGATTTGAATCGTGTCTATTGCAGGTGTCCTTCTTACAAAAGGCATGCTCCTAAGCCAATTATATTCAAATGACTTCTTAATAATACCAGATGGATTTATAGTAATTTTTTTCAGCCCTCTGAAAGAACATAACCACATAAAAACACAATATGCTCCTTCCCATGAAGTTACATAGTGATTTTGGTATCATAGGTACCACTTAATGTTATACAGTTAATGAGAAAATTAAGCTCTGGCTGCAATGCCACATGTTCCTTTGTTCCTAATGAATACTGACATTAGCGCTCAATTAACAATGACACATATAATCATATGAGCCTTTGCTCTGATTCCAACCTAGGATGGCTGGACCATAAGGAGACCTCCCTGTGTGATCAGATCAAAGCTCCTATGCAGTATGTCTTTTCAGAGCAGGGGAGAGACAAATTAATCATATCTATCTAATTTTAAGTAGCATGGTTGAAGAACCACTGGGGAAAAGTCATGGCAGGGGCACAGAGAAAGCTAGCCTCTAAACAGGTTCATGTCACAAAAGAGACAAAGTTTCATGCCCAGCAGTGTCTGTTTGCAGTTTTCTGCTTCATAATTTTTCTCACAGATATTTAAAATTAAATTAGCACTTTTCTTTTTTAATAAGAGATATAAAAAGCATTCTTTGGCCATGATGCATAGCACATTAGCTACAATTACATCAATATATCTTTCTCTGCCTCTTTATGCAGCCTTTGATTTTTTTTTCTTTCTAACCTCCTTTGGGGAGCTCTTAGGGAGCAGCTTTTGCTAATAATTAATAATGGGAGGATTCTCCTGAGGAAATCGTTTGGAATCGTTTTGCTCTTCTAATAAATCGTCATTTTAGAATTCTAATCAGCAAAATTTGGATTCCAAATGTTTGGTAATTACAGTGGACCATTGCATCTGGATTGATTAAAATGTAAATGTAACGGATTCTGTCTGCAAAAGTCGATATAAAGCAATGCATATACATTCATGTAGAACAGAATTCATGTGCTCGGGAACTTTAAGGGAGAACTGATATTGACATAATAAAAGCATATCTTTCAATCTCTGCATAAATGGGCTTCTTACATTCAACTGTATTTTATTCTTTCATTAGTTTCTGCTGCAGCTGCTTCAAACACCAAAAACTCTCTCAACGACGACGTCACACAACCCACATTCAAATCATATCAATGTTATCTGCCTGAAATATTGCCACTGTCACCCAAGGNCTCTGCTGCAGCTGCTTCAAACACCAAAAACTCTCTCAACGACGTCACACAACCCACATTCAAATCATATCAATGTTATCTGCCTGAAATATTGCCACTGTCACCCAAGGATCTCTAACTATAGTACCAGTGCCTAGTAAAGGAACCCCCAGCAGCCCTACAGGAAAGATGGAAACAGAACAAACAGGACAACAACCAGCTATTAAAAAAAACAGGATCGTTAATGAATAGTGTACCAAAATCAAGGACGGGTAGCTATCTGAAAATTCGTGTCTTGTTTTAGTTAAGAATAGCATCTTTTCCGGTCTGTTAATTCTTTGTAGATTCCCATATAATACAAACTGCGAACTTTAAAACTTTATTTCCAAACATCATTTCATAGAATCTGAACAGCAGATTACTTTAGAGCTAGCTCTCTTTGGGATGAGTAAGCTCAGGCAGCAGTTTGTCAAATCTATTTGCATGTTAGCAACACCCAGGGGATTTATTGCGTTTGTTTATTTTGTTTGTTTTTATCAATACTCAAGCCCCACCCACAGCACTGGCATCTGTGCTCTAAAAACTCCACATATAAGGCTATTTTACAGACAGGTGGAGAGAACCACTTTTAAGGAAAGGGACTAACTCGATCTGTTTCCAGATGTACCTAAGTGGGCGTGAGGCCTAGCTGAAGCAGGATGAGCTCTTCACTTCTGAAACAAGGTAGGAAGGACAGTACTAAAATGAAATCCATTCATCCATCCATCCACCCATCCACCCATCCATCATTCATCCACCCATCCATCCACTATATATTTGTTCAGCAAAAAATAATCGAATACATACCATGTGCCCAGCACTGTTCTAGACAACATAGCAGTGATTCAAGTCAACAAGGTTCCTGTCTTCAGAGAGCTCGCCATCTGGTAGGAAAGACAGAAAGTAAACGAGTTAACAAACAAACCNTATTCCACTTCCTCCCATCACTCTACTCCAGAACCTATTCATTCCATTACTGAGGCTTCAAGCTGAGATCAGAACTGGATGTGATATTTGTTTTCATTTGTATAACCCAAACTAGATCATTCCACATAAAAACATCTTATAAGGAGCTCAGCACAATCCTGCTCCGAGTTCTTCCAGGGGAGATGGATTTCACCTGATAGCCCAGGCACATTCCTATACCTAGGAGTTTGTGTCGCTCACTCGTGTCATCAGGAAGAATACTTCCTTCAAATTTGCCAAATCATAGGCTTGCTGGGCAATGCTTCAAAGCAGCTGATAGTTCCTTGCTGCCATTAGTATTAAGAATCAGGGTAAGCGGCATGGATAGGTATAGTTGGGAGAGAGACTTAGAAATCTGTCACAAAATCTTTAGGGGTGAGTTGGGGGTGGGGGAAGCTCGTATATGTGACGTTTCAAATGCCAAGAAAATCAGCCGATGATCAGTAGAAGGAAAAGGAAATCACTAACTATGATTTGAATCGTGTCTATTGCAGGTGTCCTTCTTACAAAAGGCATGCTCCTAAGCCAATTATATTCAAATGACTTCTTAATAATACCAGATGGATTTATAGTAATTTTTTTCAGCCCTCTGAAAGAACATAACCACATAAAAACACAATATGCTCCTTCCCATGAAGTTACATAGTGATTTTGGTATCATAGGTACCACTTAATGTTATACAGTTAATGAGAAAATTAAGCTCTGGCTGCAATGCCACATGTTCCTTTGTTCCTAATGAATACTGACATTAGCGCTCAATTAACAATGACACATATAATCATATGAGCCTTTGCTCTGATTCCAACCTAGGATGGCTGGACCATAAGGAGACCTCCCTTTGTGATCAGATCAAAGCTCCTATGCAGTGTGTCTTTTCAGAGCAGGGGAGAGACAAATTAATCATATCTATCTAATTTTAAGTAGCATGGTTGAAGAACCACTGGGGAAAAGTCATGGCAGGGGCACAGAGAAAGCTAGCCTCTAAACAGGTTCATGTCACAAAAGAGACAAAGTTTCATGCCCAGCAGTGTCTGTTTGCAGTTTTCTGCTTCATAATTTTTCTCACAGATATTTAAAATTAAATTAGCACTTTTCTTTTTTAATAAGAGATATAAAAAGCATTCTTTGGCCATGATGCATAGCACATTAGCTACAATTACATCAATATATCTTTCTCTGCCTCTTTATGCAGCCTTTGATTTTTTTTTCTTTCTAACCTCCTTTGGGGAGCTCTTAGGGAGCAGCTTTTGCTAATAATTAATAATGGGAGGATTCTCCTGAGGAAATCGTTTGGAATCGTTTTGCTCTTCTAATAAATCGTCATTTTAGAATTCTAATCAGCAAAATTTGGATTCCAAATGTTTGGTAATTACAGTGGACCATTGCATCTGGATTGATTAAAATGTAAATGTAACGGATTCTGTCTGCAAAAGTCGATATAAAGCAATGCATATACATTCATGTAGAACAGAATTCATGTGCTCGGGAACTTTAAGGGAGAACTGATATTGACATAATAAAAGCATATCTTTCAATCTCTGCATAAATGGGCTTCTTACATTCAACTGTATTTTATTCTTTCATTAGTCTCTGCTGCAGCTGCTTCAAACACCAAAAACTCTCTCAACGACGTCACACAACCCACATTCAAATCATATCAATGTTATCTGCCTGAAATATTGCCACTGTCACCCAAGGATCTCTAACTATAGTACCAGTGCCTAGTAAAGGAACCCCCAGCAGCCCTACAGGAAAGATGGAAACAGAACAAACAGGACAACAACCAGCTATTAAAAAAAACAGGATCGTTAATGAATAGTGTACCAAAATCAAGGACGGGTAGCTATCTGAAAATTCGTGTCTTGTTTTAGTTAAGAATAGCATCTTTTCCGGTCTGTTAATTCTTTGTAGATTCCCATATAATACAAACTGCGAACTTTAAAACTTTATTTCCAAACATCATTTCATAGAATCTGAACAGCAGATTACTTTAGAGCTAGCTCTCTTTGGGATGAGTAAGCTCAGGCAGCAGTTTGTCAAATCTATTTGCATGTTAGCAACACCCAGGGGATTTATTGCGTTTGTTTATTTTGTTTGTTTTTATCAATACTCAAGCCCCACCCACAGCACTGGCATCTGNTAAGATTTATTTATTTATTTATTTTAGAGAGAGAGAGAGATAGCACGAAAGCAGGGGGAGGGGCAAAGGGAAAGGGAGAGCGAAACCCAGGCAGACACCCTGCTGAGCGCAGAGTCTGATGCAGGCCTCCACCCCACGACTCCAAGATCACGACCTGAGCTGAAACCAAGAGTCTGATGCTCAACCAACTGAGCCACGCAGGTGCCCCTCCAAGACAATCTTAAAGACATCTAGGTTTATGACCCTTCATGAACAAAACCTTTCTGGACATTTTTGTCCTTGCAGAGCAGTGAATCTTCACATTCCACTTCCTCCCATCACTCTACTCCAGAACCTATTCACTCCATTACTGAGGCTTCAAGCTGAGATCAGAACTGGATGTGATATTTGTTTTCATTTGTATAACCCAAACTAGATCATTCCACATAAAAACATCTTATAAGGAGCTCAGCACAATCCTGCTCCGAGTTCTTCCAGGGGAGATGGATTTCACCTGATAGCCCAGGCACATTCCTATACCTAGGAGTTTGTGTCGCTCACTCGTGTCATCAGGAAGAATACTTCCTTCAAATTTGCCAAATCATAGGCTTGCTGGGCAATGCTTCAAAGCAGCTGATAGTTCCTTGCTGCCATTAGTATTAAGAATCAGGGTAAGTGGCATGGATAGGTATAATTGGGAGAGAGACTTAGAAATCTGTCACAAAATCTTTAGGGGTGAGTTGGGGGTGGGGGAAGCTCGTATATGTGACGTTTCAAATGCCAAGAAAACCAGCCGATGATCAGTAGAAGGAAAAGGAAATCACTAACTATGATTTGAATCGTGTCTATTGCAGGTGTCCTTCTTACAAAAGGCATGCTCCTAAGCCAATTATATTCAAATGACTTCTTAATAATACCAGATGGATTTATAGTAATTTTTTTCAGCCCTCTGAAAGAACATAACCACATAAAAACACAATATGCTCCTTCCCATGAAGTTACATAGTGATTTTGGTATCATAGGTACCACTTAATGTTATACAGTTAATGAGAAAATTAAGCTCTGGCTGCAATGCCACATGTTCCTTTGTTCCTAATGAATACTGACATTAGCGCTCAATTAACAATGACACATATAATCATATGAGCCTTTGCTCTGATTCCAACCTAGGATGGCTGGACCATAAGGAGACCTCCCTTTGTGATCAGATCAAAGCTCCTATGCAGTATGTCTTTTCAGAGCAGGGGAGAGACAAATTAATCATATCTATCTAATTTTAAGTAGCATGGTTGAAGAACCACTGGGGAAAAGTCATGGCAGGGGCACAGAGAAAGCTAGCCTCTAAACAGGTTCATGTCACAAAAGAGACAAAGTTTCATGCCCAGCAGTGTCTGTTTGCAGTTTTCTGCTTCATAATTTTTCTCACAGATATTTAAAATTAAATTAGCACTTTTCTTTTTTAATAAGAGATATAAAAAGCATTCTTTGGCCATGATGCATAGCACATTAGCTACAATTACATCAATATATCTTTCTCTGCCTCTTTATGCAGCCTTTGATTTTTTTTTCTTTCTAACCTCCTTTGGGGAGCTCTTAGGGAGCAGCTTTTGCTAATAATTAATAATGGGAGGATTCTCCTGAGGAAATCGTTTGGAATCGTTTTGCTCTTCTAATAAATCGTCATTTTAGAATTCTAATCAGCAAAATTTGGATTCCAAATGTTTGGTAATTACAGTGGACCATTGCATCTGGATTGATTAAAATGTAAATGTAACGGATTCTGTCTGCAAAAGTCGATATAAAGCAATGCATATACATTCATGTAGAACAGAATTCATGTGCTCGGGAACTTTAAGGGAGAACTGATATTGACATAATAAAAGCATATCTTTCAATCTCTGCATAAATGGGCTTCTTACATTCAACTGTATTTTATTCTTTCATTAGTCTCTGCTGCAGCTGCTTCAAACACCAAAAACTCTCTCAACGACGTCACACAACCCACATTCAAATCATATCAATGTTATCTGCCTGAAATATTGCCACTGTCACCCAAGGATCTCTAACTATAGTACCAGTGCCTAGTAAAGGAACCCCCAGCAGCCCTACAGGAAAGATGGAAACAGAACAAACAGGACAACAACCAGCTATTAAAAAAAACAGGATCGTTAATGAATAGTGTACCAAAATCAAGGACGGGTAGCTATCTGAAAATTCGTGTCTTGTTTTAGTTAAGAATAGCATCTTTTCCGGTCTGTTAATTCTTTGTAGATTCCCATATAATACAAACTGCGAACTTTAAAACTTTATTTCCAAACATCATTTCATAGAATCTGAACAGCAGATTACTTTAGAGCTAGCTCTCTTTGGGATGAGTAAGCTCAGGCAGCAGTTTGTCAAATCTATTTGCATGTTAGCAACACCCAGGGGATTTATTGCGTTTGTTTATTTTGTTTGTTTTTATCAATACTCAAGCCCCACCCACAGCACTGGCATCTG
>NC_048229.1:59379207-59401866 GCF_002007445.2 Ailuropoda melanoleuca
GGTAGCTATCTGAAAATTCGTGTCTTGTTTTAGTTAAGAATAGCATCTTTTCCGGTCTGTTAATTCTTTGTAGATTCCCATATAATACAAACTGCGAACTTTAAAACTTTATTTCCAAACATCATTTCATAGAATCTGAACAGCAGATTACTTTAGAGCTAGCTCTCTTTGGGATGAGTAAACTCAGGCAGCAGTTTGTCAAATCTATTTGCATGTTAGCAACACCCAGGGGATTTATTGCGTTTGTTTATTTTGTTTGTTTTTGTCAATACTCAAGCCCCACCCACAGCACTGGCATCTGCGCTCTAAAAACTCCACATATAAGGCTATTTTACAGACAGGTGGAGAGAACCACTTTTAAGGAAAGGGACTAACTCGATCTGTTTCCAGATGTACCTAAGTGGGCGTGAGGCCTAGCTGAAGCAGGATGAGCTCTTCACTTCTGAAACAAGGTAGGAAGGACAGTACTAAAATGAAATCCATTCATCCATCCATCCACCCATCCACCCATCCATCATTCATCCACCCATCCATCCACCCATATATTTGTTCAGCAAAAAATAATCGAATACATACCATGTGCCCAGCACTGTTCTAGACAACATAGCAGTGATTCAAGTCAACAAGGTTCCTGTCTTCAGAGAGCTCGCCATCTGGTAGGAAAGACAGAAAGTAAACGAGTTAACAAACAAACCAAAGGATCAATAAGTCAAATCATCTTCAGAAAGTGGAAGGAACGGAATACAACAGGGTCCATGAACATGGAGAATATCTAGACTGAGGGACTGCTTTAGAGAAGGGAATCAAGGAGGTATCTTAGCAGAGTGACTTTGCAGCGGCAACATGAATGATGGGCAGGAGCCTATCAGGCAGAGGTCTGAGAGAAATCTTCCCGACGGGAGGCACAAGTAAACTTACCTGAAATGAGATCTGGTTTAGCAGATTAGATGTGGGGGAGATGGGAGCAAGCAGAAGCCAGAGGCAACTTGAGATAGCCTTTTCAGTTATGGGGAAGTGTCTGAATTTTGGTCTAGTTTTTAATGAGAAACGGTTTGGGATCTGATTAAGTAGGGGAGGACATCATAACAACTTTGAACAGAGCTGAGAGAAAGGGACCATAAGGGGTGGAGTCACACGTCCTGGTGACAACAAAGGGTCGGTTGTAATCTTGAGTTTCTACCTGAGCTTCAGGGATTTGGTTTTGGCTGTTGTTATTTTAGAACATAATCAGAAAATCATCTTTTTCTGCCCTATTCCCTCTAATAGTTCCTTGAGAGACGAAAGCATCTGAGGGAATCCCAAAACTTGCATTCCAAGTAATCAGTCCCTTTTCTGAGTTCTTAATATAACTGCTTCCAGCAAGAAAATAACTCTTCCGTCTCTACCCCACACACTTTGCAATATTTTCCTTCCATATTTTAAGAGGATCAAATTTAGATATTTTTCCATGCTGAAACAGTCAAGAAATGGTGAGGGAGATGAAGAATGAAAGAAAAGCGGTCATCTCAGGGGAGAATAAGGTGAACAGCAATGTAGGTGCCCTCACTGTGTTTCCCCTCCTGTGGTAGGTGTTTTACATTAGGGACCCATTTAACACTCAGCCCGGAGAGATACATTTTTCTATCTTTATTTTACAGATTCGGCAGCTACTAAGAGCGGATGCAGCATGTGTGCCCAGAATTCAGATTCTTTTGATTCCAAAATCAGTGCTACTAATCAGTTTACCACACTTCACCTGCCGCTTGTTTCTTTTGCCAGTTTGATGACGTGAAAGTGCTTCTGGGAGAGAGCAGACTGACAAGTCCACCTTGTAGACTTTTAGTTCTCTCCTCTCCCAGGACACAGGGATCACCTTAGTCCACAGAATCATGGAGCAACTGTGCTATATCTAAAAGGGATAGTGGGACCTGCCACCTTCAGAATCAAGGAAACTGAGTCACACACACACAACTTGCTAAAGGCAAAATCAAATCTAGGAATCAGATCTCCTCACTCTTAATCTAGTGCTCTTTTTTAACAAACTAGGTTGTCTTTGGCTCTCCTGGAGATGATATATGCTTCAGCTCTGCCATATGCCAACCCAAGGATTGTCAGGACCATGATGGAGACCTTGAGATTGCTTTCCTAATTCCACAGTAGAATCACTAACACTCACACCATCCACCAACCTTTAATGTGCTGAGATTAGGATTCTCAATACTCTGCAATGAGGACCTGAGCTATTCCAGGGCTCCAGAATATTTCATGTTCAAGCAGATAGTCTGGGGAACTAGGATATCTAGTGCTTCTTCAATCCATAACACTTACACCAGTCTTTTTCAGAGTTATGCTTTCTTCATACTATTTTCCTTGCCTGAAATGCCCTTCTCACTTCTTTTTGAGAGACGACTGCAAAGCAAGCCTGTTGCACAGGCTTCTGTCATTACTTGATGTCCCATTTTGCAAGGCCTTAGACAAAGGCAATTGGTAACTGCTATAATATGGTCCATCTCACTCTGCTTGCGTGTCATTCATTCAGTTATCAAATCATCTATTTAGGGCCTTTTATATGTCAAGCACGTGGTTAGGAATTCAAAATACTAAGGGATATTAAGATACAATCCTTGCCCTCAGGGGCCAAAATCCAGTGGAAAGATTAATCAATTAACAGATAATTACAAAGAATGTGAAAATACTGTGGAAATCTCTAAGGACACGTTTGCAGTTAGTTGAAGCCTATAAATATTTAAATCTGTATACCGTGTTGGAGCAATTTATATTGAATCTCTCTTCTGGGTTGTGATGATGTTGTTGTATGTGACACTACTTTATATATCACTTATTTTTGGCAACCTATCTAATAACAATTTGTGATGTATTGTTTAAGCATTATTACTTGTCATATTTTTATGCCTCACGTCCTGAATGAATCTTTGAGGAGAGGTATTATGTCGTGTGTGTGTGTGTGTGTGTGTGTGTGTGTGTGTGTGTACATATCCTCTAACAGCAATGTCTAAAATAAATACAGTTGTGTCAATATTTTTTATGTTTTTATTTGAAAGTACACCACCTAATGCATCACCCTGTATATAAAACTGCATATTTAGTAAACTTTAGCAATGTTTTAACAACAATCTGAACCACTTAGAGTTTACAAATTTGATTCCCAACCTGCGATAACTTCAATCTGGCTGGTATTAATAGCTATGGACTTTATTTTCTCTCTTTAAAAAGTATATCTATAGCACATGATAAATCCATTAGTTAAACTGCATTATCTTAGGATCCTATCTATTATATCTCAAAACCAGTATGGCTTAAAATGTAATCTCCAACCCCCTGCCAAAAATGTCAATCACAATTTAGCAACCAAACTACAATCTGAATATGGGGATACATGATTATTTTGTTGGGAAAAGTCTTGCATGCAAAATAAATATTGTAAGAGGAAAAAAATGTGCCTTATTTTTGCTTATTTTTAAAAACTTTAAAGCATTTGACAGCAAATCTTCCTCTTTCCTTTGCCAAGCTCTTCCATTTTTGTTTTATTTGCCATCCTTGTATAACATGAATTTTTGAAGTAATTGCTCACATGTCTTTGCCAGGATAGCCCTCCATAATTGCTTTAGTAAAAACAGCCTATGGTTAAGGCCCTCTGTTGTCCCACCTTTGTCCCCTCAACCATGAATTCCATCTCCTCCCTCTGTATGGTGAAGGGTCTTTGTGGAACTATCAAAGAGCACCAGAGATCTATTGAAAATTCAACCTTCCACAGTTAAAAGTGACTCTAGACATATATTATATGTCTATACAGGTCTATACACTACCGGTGACTGGTAGAGACATCATTCAGTGGTGCCAATATGGAGGACATGCAAGATAGCATGATCACATATGATCATATATTCTTTTGCCAAGAAAAGGGGGGGCGTTCCAAAAGAAAAGCAATAGACAGGTACTCTGTGCCTAAGAGGTTCTCAAGCTCACAGACTAAATGCATCCCCTTTATATAGACTGTGTCTCTTGGTAGATTCATGTAATGTTTTGAGCCTTCTTTGCAACACTCAACATGCTGTTTGTCTACAGAATCCCCATAGAATATGTTTTCACTTCTCCCACTATACACATAAACACACTTGCACACCTTCACTTCAGCCTCATCTATGTTCTCAATTATTATTTTATTAATGATAGATCAACATGAGCTCACTCAACAATGCAGACTGAAGGAGGGGGCAGAGCAAAAACAAGAACTCTGCACTTACCTGAAGGTGATGTACTTGGCAGATTAACCTTAGAAAGGGAGCAAATTTTTCACTGACTTTTACAAAGTTACTCAGGTAATGGACCTAGTTAACTTACCCAGCCACTACCAAAAATGGCCCTTTCTTGCACTGTGCCCTCTACATACATTAAACACCTTATTGTACAGAGATCTGTGTTTTTATGTTGCTCTATCTGCCTAAGAAGCCTTTTCTCTTTCTCCTTTTGATTAATCCCTTTTCTTCCATTAGATATCAGCTTAGATATTGCCTCTACTGAATCATTCCCTGTAACCTCTCTAGGTGTTAGCTATTTCTCCTCTGAGGACCCAGAGCCTTGAATGCTTACTCTATGGTAGTCCTTACCAACTAAACATAATTGCCTTTCAGACTGTAAGCTTTCGGAGATAAGAACTATGAATTATTCACTTCATAATCTCTAGTACTGAATTCTACTGCCCAATTTTATATGTTGAAGGATCACACACACACACACACACACACACACAAAATCCAAAATCAAGATATATGATTTATCTAAACAGATATGGATGCAACAAAATTTATCAGTTACTAATAAAAAACACATCCAGGATTTTATTTATGAGCTACTTAGTCCTCTTTCAGAAATACATAAAAAGATTTCTTGATTTTCGATTAGTATGACATTAGAACAATGGAAAAAGATATAAAAAACAGAAACATTGGGCTTAAGTGCAAGACAAGCCATGTGGCAAAAACCAATCCAAATTAAATAAATAAATAAGTGAAAAAGACTCTCTGCTTAAAAAGAGAGAGAGAGAGAGAGAAAAGAAAGGAATCTCAGGAAAACTCAATATGTCTAGCTCTTTATTTGGAGTTGAAATAGTGGGGGGAAAATTGACCATCACGCCTCAGTATTCTCAGGTTTTGAACCTACTACAGAATAACATTAATTAATTGTCATAATTATGACTGAAGTACTTTAAAATACCTTCATTAATAGTTTTTATATTTCATTCAATGGCAGCAAAATTCCAAGAAAATGGGCATTTCTACTCTATACACTTTGAAGAGTAAATTGACCGAGATAAGTGATTTGCCCAAGGCCACTAAACTAGTCTTTCTTCTGCTCTTGTAAAATATAAGAAAACATGGAATCTTGATTTTAGATATATTTTTCACCAGAAATAGCAAAGTATATTATTTAATGCTAACAAACAAATTAAGAATTATGTGGAACAAATAGTCACCTTGAAAAGCAATTCATTAATGTATATTCTTATAAAATATATCATAAAACAGGTACATTCTTCGTTTAATATCACATCAATGACATTACCTGTTTAATTATGTTAAAATTCTCGAATGGTGAAGGAAAAGGTACTGGACTTTGGTTCACTCTTATTTAGACTCTGCCTCTAACTGTAGGAGGCATTGGGTAAGTGTTCACTTGCTCTGACTCATGATCTCCATCTTCAATGTGATCACCTCCTGAAAATGACAGGATAGTGCTGGACATAGTATTGACTTGATGGATGTACCCTATCACAGCTTCTTGTGATTAAAATGAGGAGATGAAACTAGATCATCCCTCAAAGCTCAAGATTCAAAATGGGAAGAGCCATGTTATGTCTAACTAATCACACTTGTGTGGACAAATCTCTGTTCTAGCTCATGGCCGCAAACCAATAGAAAAGTCGCTCACTTAAGAGAAATATTCTGAAAGTTAGTTGCAATATTCTGTGTAATATTACTTGGAGCTTAAAATACAACTTTTCATTGAAATGTCACAAAAGGGTTAAGGATGAAGTGGTATAAAACAATATTTCCAACCATTTCAACTTCATTTTTGGCACTGCCTTCTGAACCTTGCACATTTTATTTCTTTCCTATATTGAGTGACTTTTCAAGTGTTCCTGCTGTGAGCCAGTAGAATTACTAAGAGGTTTCTGATTTCATAGCTATTTTTTATTATATTTGGAAGCTGGTCTTAAGTAGAGCTAAAACTCCAGGGCCACTATTTTAGAGTAGTAAAGATTGACATCTAAATTATGATCTAAGGAAAGTACAAGGCCATAGCTTTCATTGAATGTAGAACGAAGTAAAAAATGGATTTGTCTCTGAAATGTTGGCTATTTGACGTCTTTGAGAAATTTTCAAGCATATTAAATTCCAAATCTCAGCAATGAAATTGTAATAGACCTTTGGCTTATGTCTATTACTCTTAGTTAATTCCCAGTTAAAGTTCCTTAAAACTAGCTTTAAATGTCTCTCTCTTATCCTGGGGAAAATATGCTGGCATATGATTTAAGAGTCTAAAGGAGACATTATAAGGATTAGCAATGGTCAATGGTAAGACATAACGCAAAAACAATTTATTGCAAAAAAAAAAAAAAAGAGAGAGAGAGAGATTGAAGGCATCTGGCATTCTTTGATTCAATCCCAGATTTCATACACAGAACCAGGAATTTTATATTCTACTCAAATCTAAGTAAAGTAGTGTGAATTAAATGTTCCATTTCCCATGTGAGTGAAGCTAAAGGAAATTAGGATATATGCCTAAGGTCATTTGAGTAGAAAGCAGCATTCTCTGTACCTAGAATGAGTTTCTTCCAATTCTTTCTTCTTATAGCTTCTTTTTATTTATCCTTCGAAATGGAATTTTAATAGTACTTCTTAGCATAGCCATCCATAACCATCACCATTCAGTATGACATAGATGTCCAACCTCTACATTTCCATAATACCTTGCATATTCATCTTAGAATTTATAAAACATAATAACAACAACGACAACAGTTTCTTAATTGCTTATTTTAACCCACTAGACAATAACTCCATTGAAGGCAGGAAAAATGCCTTATTATACATGACAAACCCAATACCTACCTTAAAAGAATGATAAATATTAAGCATTTAGGGAATAATTATTGCATAAAGTGGCATAGCTAGAAATCAGACATGGGTCCTGTAACTTTTAAGGCCTTGCATTTCAGGCAGCAAGGCAAAAATGATAATCTGGGCAATTACTCCAAAAAACACAAGAAATAAACTCACAATGAACTGGGGATCATCACAGGGGGGTGGGATTGGCTGGAGTTAAAATTCTATCCTGTTATGTCACCAACCAGTTCTTCACACTAAGGCAAAACCCACATTTATTCTAAAAGACAAAGATAGAAAATTATTTTTCTTTTTTCTTTTTTAAAGATTTTATTTATTTATTTATTTGACAGAGAGAGAGAGACAGCCAGAGAGAGAGGGAACACAAGTAGGGGGAGTGGGAGAGGAAGAAGCAGGCTCCCAGCGGAGGAGCCTGATGTGGGGCTCGATCCCAGAACGCCGGGACCACGCCCTGAGCCAAAGGCAGACGCTTAATGACTGAGCCACCCAGGTGCCCCAGAAAATTATTTTTCTTAAAACCCTAGATATCACACCAGTTTCACTGGACATTGTAGGGCAGGGAAGAAGAGAGAGACTGACTCCCAGCTGACTGAAACTGGGCTGAGAAAGTGAAAAAGTAAGAAACTAAATACCTTCCCACCATCGTGACCCAAAGTAGTTCTTTTAAATATCACTTTCAACTTGATTCTTATTTTTGGAAGACAGGCAGTGTTAGAATGTTTCTTTTAACTCTACCCATATCAAAACTAAATCAAAACACATGTTATAAGCACGGTAGTACCCTGCACTGTACTCTGGTTAATTTCATATAATTTGCTGCTGTTATTACTAACACCATTGAAGAGGGGGGAATAGTGTCACAGAATCCCAATGATACAGCATCAAAGTGTAAAGACAAATGCAATTTCAGAGTATTCCAGAGTGTATAAGAATTAGGTCATGAATAAGGTTGTACTGCCTAGAGTTTGCTGTGGTTATTTGCTGGCTATAGGTAACTGAGAAGGCTGGTAGGAGAGTAGAGAGATGTATACATATATACATACAGGAAAATCTAGCAAAGATTTCAATCCATAGCTGCTGATTTCAAGCCGAGTGTTCTTCCACATTGCCATCCTGAGTTCTTGAAGTTATGATGTCACACTCTTTTACTTGTGTGGGTGTGCATGAAGCTTTTGGATATTGGGACGGAAGAGAGAATGGCTAATTACTACCCTGGGCATAAATTCCACCCATCCAATAGCATTTACACTATCAAGATGTATGGAAACTCACCAGGCTCAACATACTCACACACGACTAACATAGAATAAAGCTGAGACAGAAAACCAAGTCACCAATCTCCATGTGATACCAGTACCGATGTCGGTACTTCAACACGATTGTCTTGTGAAATGACAAGATTCTGAGGGACACAGAATTGTCTCGATTAATGTGGCATACTACTGCAATCATCAACACAGCATGGACATACTGAACTGTGGCACAAATAGCTATTGTTGAAGATGGTGGTGGTGGTGGCTATGCAGTTGCCAGGTTTAAATTAGTCTGTTTAGAAAGTCTAATGTCTTCGAGTCTGGTGCTATTTTGGTAGCAGTAAGAAAAAAAATGGCTGCAAGTTTCTGTATTTCTTAATTTTCTATTGAAATAGGGCTGGGGAAATAATGTTCTACTTTTCCCCAACTCAGGTGTGATGGGACACACATACACACATACAAACAAACACACGCACACACATATCCCTCGCCATTCGTGAACAGGGTTATTTTTTGTGCTTATTCTTTTGTTAGGTTCAATCTTAAGCCAATGATAATACTTTCTAGGTGTTTTTGCTTAATATTAGATGTTGGGACAAATAACTGAAATTGTGCCCCATTAAGGAAGCATAGATTACATAATGCTTCATAGTTCCTGGTAATGTTAATTTATTACTAATTTTAGAGATATCTTTCACTTCTGTTAGCTATCATAATAGCCTAGCATTACCATTCATCCTTGCCTGGAATTTTCTAGGTTTTTATCTTTATCCCTGATAATTATTAATGCTCATCAGTACTAAAACTTTTCACTCTCAAAAGTGTCATGGTTTTGTCATCTTAAATCCTAAATATTCTTTACTGTAACTATTGTTAAGTATACCATTATATTGTTACTGTGCTATTTAATATACTTAAAAGTATAATCTTTGTTAAGTAAACCCAATATTAACCCAGATTAGAGATGAGACATAATGCAGAGATAAGAGTGGTTTCAGAGACAAATAAAGGTATTCTTTTCTAAGTATTTATCTGATGTATGAAAGACAAAATATCCATCAGGTTATTTGTAAGTTTTCATTCTTCATAATCAGCCCTGTTAGTAGTATCTATGTTTCTATTATCTCAATTGTAATATATATTCTCAGACATTATTATCCTAATGTATAATAGAGATTATAGCTCTATCTTCTAAGCCTGGCAATGTGGCTTGTTATGCATGCAGAAATATTTGGAATGTGAAATTAAACAAAAGAAGCATGCAGATATCAAATGACTACATGTAAAAATGTCTTTGGCACTTTGTTTGCAATTAAAATAATTCTAAATATACCTAGCACACTTTTGCATCCAATTAAAAAGAAAGGAAAAGAAATGTAATTGGTAGAATTCTATTGCCTATGATTAGGTATTCATTTAGTTTTTTACCCCCTGAGAGTCTACAATTACAAATAGTTTCTATATAGGGTCACAGTTCATAAAACATACTCTTTAATTTAACATATTAGACCTTTGGCATACAGTTAAAAAATAACTGATGCATTTTTGTCTTCTGTTTTGTTTGTTTTTAAACTATTTCTCTCTAAAAAGATTGATCCAACCATACATAGACTTTTCTGTGGTTGGTATGGAACTTCCATTTAACCAAGAGTTAATCTCTTTGTGTTGATTAAAACATCCTTTTATTCTTGAAACTTCAGCAAAATGAACTGAAACCTGAGATGGGCTTATAAACTGTAAAATCTCTGGCACAATCTATCAGTTAAACAGTTTATTATTTTGTAATGAAAAGACACTATCACTAATAGGTCAAACATGTCTCATTCTCATGTTATTTTCTCATTTTTTTTGTGATGGTAAATACAGTGTTGTTATCTTTGGACAGGATGACAGCTTCAGGCAGGAGATACAACCCCGGGGACTAGCACTTTAATTTAAAAAGCTAAGAGGAAAAAACACAGGAGGAAATCAGACAAGGCAAGACTGGAAACAAAAGCTGCATTTCACAGTCAAAAGTTGGACAAGGAGCCCCTGCTAATCTCAAGCCGACTCCAGAGTCTGTACTTTTAATAGCAAAAATAAAGGAAATAGAGACAAATGGCAGAACCCTCTTTAGTGGGACTTGAGGATAAATATTCAACATAGGATGATCCCCAGGATATTTCTTTCTGGAACAGATTATATATGGGAGAGGCATGGAGCGTTCTGACACTCTGAGTATAAGAAACTGCTTTCTTTTACTTTCATTAAGGGAAAGTGTGTTTATAAAGAAAAGGCAGTAGCGTGTCTTCCATTCCTCTGTCAATAAACGAGTATTTCTGGTAAACACAGGAGGAAGACACAGTGAGGCAGAGACAGAAAGTCATGTTCTAATTCCAGTTGCAAGGACAGATCATTTGGGCATCAACAAAGTATTCATGTGCACGCGATATTAACATGGGACCGTGAACTCTTTAAAGCATATATATGGTCATAAGGGCGTCCCTGTTATCCTTGTGCCTAACACAAGCTTGACAGTAGTCACAAGTCTTTCTTGAACTAAATCATTCAAAGATATGCGAATGAAAAACCTGGCATGTTCTAGGAGTATTTAGAGAGGGTGCAACAACATTATCAAAGATTGTGACTCTTACCTTCATCTTAAAGAAGTAAACATTAACTAAATGGGAGGTACGTGGGTGCCACAGTGCGTCAAGTGGCAGACTTTTGGTTTCAGCTCAGGTTGTGATCTCAGAGTCAAGAGATAGGGTCCCATGTGGGGCTCTGCGCTCAGCTCAGAGTCTGCTTAGGATTCTCGCTCTCCCTTGCTCTCTGCCCCTCCCCCTCAAATAAATAAATAAATAAATAAATATTTAAACAAAAAGAAGTAAACGTTAACTAAATGTAGAAGGAGAGGTAATCTGGTTCCAACAGAGACAAAGCAACATGTACAGTTATGTGAAACTTATTCTACGGCTAAGTGTGTATGAAACAGAACCAGAGGAAAATAATAAATGAGGGGGAGGATGACTCCAGTGGTGGTAGTGAGGATGATGATATTAAAAAAAATTCTCAACACTGAAAATTCCTATTGGCATCAATGACTGAGTTAAACTGTTTGTGAAGTTACCAACTGTTCATTAGTCTTCATAAAAATCCAATAAAGGAAATGTAATTCCCAGGACAAATTGTCAGTATTTCTAAAAGCCTAGAGGAGAACCTCAATATAGTTACCTGGGTTAAATAAAATAGCATCTTTCAAGTTTGGGGGAAGAAATTAAATCAATGCAATATGGAAATGCTGGTTATCTATCTTATGGCAATTACATGTTCTGAATGATATATGTAAATGTGTTTGAAAAAATAAGAATGGAGAAAAATAGACATTGATTTAAAATATGGTTCATTTGCTAGACAAAAATAGAACATGAGATTAAAAATAGGTAATAAAAAGGGTCTTTAGTGGTGAAATATTTACAAAATATAAATATTTATAAAGCTTTATTGTATAAAATCCCAAAACTTTAAATGACTAAAGAGGCCTTCTAGGTAAAGTTGATTCTAGACTCTAAGTTTTTAGCATACAAGTCTTCTATTTGCTAAATTGTATCTCTAGCATATGTGGTCTTTTTCTCCAAGCTCTTAAATTAATTGTTTATGTGCAGGTCATTGTTTATGAGCTAGTCAGAGAAGTTAATTAATTTTTAGTTAATATCTGAAACAAGGAGGCCTTCTCCATTTGTGCTATCTTTTCTTACAAATTAGCAAAGTAACTGAGAGCGCCTGACAAATATTCAATATCTTGACTTGGAAATCCAGCTCCCCCTTCTACTCCCCTCCCTTGTGAAATATTGATTGCTCTTTACTGCAGCCTAGATCTTACTATGGTGGAAGATTTACCCTGCAACCCTAGTACCTTTGACTCCCTGCTTCTCAGGAATGCAATGCTAACTAAAGTGACTTGCATTTGGTGTTAATTAATAATATTTAATATTTGGAAGATTTTAGAGAATAATTGAGCCAATGTACAAAGACTGTACAGAAAAATTGAGCAGATAGTACACAGAGTACTGTATGATAAACTTCCATACAATTTACACCATTACAAACCTCTTACATTACTGTGGTGCATTTGTTAAAACCGATGAGCTGGTATCAACATATTATTATTAACTACAGTGTTTAGTTTACATAAGGGCTCATTCTTCGTTTTGTGCATTCTAACAGATCTATCTATCTAACCATCTACCTAGCTATTTAAATATATAATGATATGTATCCATCAATATGGGATTCCTCATCCCCTAAAAATCCCCTGTGCTCCACATGTTTATCCCCCATTTCCACCAAACCCCAGAAACCAATGCCTTTTTTAGTCTACGGTTTTACCTTTTCCAAGATGTCATATGGTCAGAATCGTATATTATATGGTGTGTTTAGACTCGTTTATTTTTTATTTAGCAATATTTACTTAGTTTCCTTCATGTCATCATGGTTTGAGTGCTCATTTCTATTACTGAATAATATTCCATTGTCTGAATGCACCACAGTACGTTCATCGGGTCACCTATTTAAGAATATCTTGACTACTACCAGTTTGGGGTAATTATGAATAAAGAAGCTATAAATATATGTGTACAGGCTTTGTGTGGACAGAAGTTTTCAATTCATTTTGGTAAATACAAAGAAGCATGGTCTTCTATTTGCTTTTGGTTGTATTTGGTCTTCTTTTTGTTCGAGCTTAAGATGTGAGCCAGACTATTAATTTGGAAGTCTTCCTCTTTTTAATGTATGAATTTAATACTATAAATCCCCCTCTCTACAGTGCGTTAGCTGTGTCCCTACATTTTAATATGTTGTATTTCCATATTTATTTAGCCCAATTTTTAAAACTTATTTGTATGTATTTTTATTTCCTTTAATCCACTAGTTTAGAAGTTTGTTATTTAGTTTCCAAATGTTTGGATATTTTCCTGTTATCTTTATATTATTGACTCCTAGTCTGATTCCATTGTGATTCAATATTCTCTGTAGGATTTCCGTTCTTTTCAAATTTGTGATTTATTTTATGGCTTAATATGTATTCTCTGGGAACTTGAAAAGAATGTGCATTTTGCTGTTATTGGGTGGTGTGTTTTATAAATTCAATCAGATCCTCTTAGTTGATGATATTGATTTGTTTTACAACTTTGTTACTTTTCTGTCTAGTTGTTTTATTAATTGCTGAGTTAGGGCTACTGAAATCTCAAACTATAATTCTGGATTTGCCTATTTTTTACTTCAGACCAACCAGTCTTTCCTTCACCTATTTTGCTGCTCTGTTGTTTGGTGCATACAAATTTAGAATTGTTATGTCTTCTTGGTAGAGTGACCCCTTGTCATTACATGATGTCACTGTCTGCGTTGGTAATTATCTTTGCTTTGAAGTCCACTTTATCAGGTATTAATATACCCACTCTGGTTTCCACTGGATTAATGTTTGCATGATAGATCTCCATCATTTTACTTTTGGATGCCTAATATATTACATATGAAGTGAATTTCTTGTACACAGCAAGAGTTAGGTCTTGTATTTTTACCCACTGTGCCAGTCTTTGTCTTTTAATTGTATTTAGACCATTTTCATTTAAACTAATTATTGATAATCAGGGCTTAAGTCTGCCATTTTATTTTTGGATTCTATTGGTTCTGGGTGTTTGTTTGTTTCCTGTATTCTTCTTCCCGTTTTCTTATGGGTTATTTGGACAATTTTTAGAAATTCATTTTGATTTCTCTATAGTGTTTATGAGTTTCTCAGGATAGCCTTTTAAGTGGTTGCTGAAGGTATTACATTATACACACACATTTTATTTGTTTATTGGTGTCATAATTTTATCAATTTGAGTGGAGTGTAGAAACCTTACCTTCCTTTATGTCTCTTTATCCTCCTTGTTTGTAATTTTCTTAAATATATCTTCACACACATTTAGAACTACGCAAGAGTGTGCTATAAATTTTACTTCGATTGCCAAAAATAATCTAGAAAAGTCAAGATGGGAAGAAGTATCTCTCATATTTATGGATATTTCTGCTTATTTAGTTTGTTCTTCCTTATTGAGATTCTGATGTTTCTTCTTTATTCTCCTATTTAGAGAATCTCATCCATTCTTTTAGTGTCTATCTGCTAGTGGCAAATGCTCTTAGTTTTCCTACAGCTGTTAATGTCTCAACAAACCCATAATTCCTGGAGGACACTTTGGCTGGACATAGGCTTCCAGGCTGGTAGTTCTAAAATGTTGTGCCTCTTTCTTCTGACCTCCATTGTTTTCGATGAAAAACCCTCCATCATGTGAACTGTTTTCCCACCCATAGGTACAGTGTCATGTGTTTCTTGTTGCCTTCTTTTTTAGTATTCATAAGTTTGACTGTGTGTTTTTTTTTTTTAAAATTTTATTTATTTATTTGACAGAGACAGCCAGCGAGAGAGGGAACACAAGCAGGGGGAGTGGGAGAGGAAGAAGCAGGCACCTAGAGGAGGAGCCTGATGTGGGGCTCGATCCCAGAAAGCTGGGATCACGCCCTGAGCCAAAGGCAGACGCTTAACGACTCTGCCACCCAGACGCCCCAACTGCAGTGTTTCTTTTTTTTTTTTCTTTTTTTTATTATATTATGTTAGTCACCATACAGTACATCCCCGGATTCCGATGCAAAGTTTGATGCTTCATTAGTTGCGTATAACACCCAGTGCACCATGCAATACGTGCCCTCCTTACTACCCATCACCAGTCTGGTGCTTCTTATACTACATAGTATCTGCTCGCCCACTTGATTCTTTAAGCTTATGTCTTTTGCCAAATGTGAAAAGTTTCAGACACTATTTCTTTGAGTACTTTTTCAACTCCATCCTCTTTATCCTCTCCTACTGTGACTTGAATGACAGGACTGTTAGATTTTTTTTACTATAATCTCACAGGTCACTGATGATGTCCTATTCTTTTTTTTAAATATATGTTTTTGTTTTTGTTTTTTTAATCTACAGCCTTCCTGCTGTTTATTTTGGGTAATTTCTATTTTTTATCTTCATTCAGTGATTATTTCCTCTTTCCCCTCCCCTCAGCTTCTGAACCCATCCTCAGAGTTTTGTTTTACTTTGTTCTGTTTTGATGATTGCACTTGTTTTAAGTTTTCCATTCGGTTTTACTTTATATCTTCTGTTCCTTTGATGAAACCTTCTACATTTTTAAAATTTATTTTCATTTGTTTTCATTTCTTTGAATTCCTTACCACTGCCCAGCAAGGTCAAAAGTCCTGATTCCTTACTTGGCCATTTCTTTTCTTTTTTTTTTTTTTTTAAAGATTTTATTTATTTATTCAACAGAGATAGAGACAGCCAGCGAGAGAGGGAACACAAGCAGGGGGAGTGGGAGAGGAAGAAGCAGGCTCATAGCAGAAGAGCCTGATGTGGGGCTCGACCACAACGCCGGGATCACGCCCTGAGCCGAAGGCAGACGCTTAACCGCTGTGCCACCCAGGCGCCCCTACTTGGCCATTTCTGACACCACTTTCGTGAGTAAAAAGACAGAAGCACTTCATCACATCCTGGAGAGAATGGAAGTTTAGTTCTCTACCTGTTTTTTTCTGGAGTGGATGGAGATTAGGGCTACAGATTTTTCTGTGCTGTTTGGTTAGAGCAGAGCGGTTGTTTTCTAAAAGTTTTCTTCCTTTCCAGGCTCTGCCCCTCCTGTTCCTTTGTCTAGAGTGAACAGGATTTCATTTGTTTGTTGGTTTGTGTTTCTTTTTGTCATTTGTATATTTTAGATGACTGGCCTCTTCAGCTCCATAGTTTGGAAGCATAAAGCAAACAGAAAGTGGAATTCATTACCATGGATGAATTAATCACCAGGGAATCCATCACCATGTCATTGCTTGGGTCCTGAGGTCCCTCACTGGTCTGCCTTCTTCTCTCCACCTTTCAGTGTGTTATTCTGTTTTTTTTTAATATATATATAATGTCCAGAGTATTTAATTGCATTTAGTTGTAAAAATAGGGAAAATATGTCTACCTCATCTTCCAGGAAGCATAACTACTCTATCCAAGTCATTGTTTTTGTATAAAAACTCTAACTTCAACAGATGTATGTTTTGACTTGTTAGTATCATTTCTTCATTCTCTTTGGCCTCAATCTTTTACTTGATTAGGCCTTTGATTGAGTAAAAAGAAATCACCTGAATTGTGCTAAACCAGCAGCTCTGATGGAATAAGGATTAACTTTTTTTCTCCTATAATAGTCTGAAATTAGAAGAAAGTAGGCTTTTGATAAATTATATCACAAATTTGTTCCTTAGTCTGGAATATGAACAAAGCAAGCTGTGCATTTAAGGAGACATTGTTTAATTCCAGGGTGAGCTGAACCAATATAGTGATAAAGGTATGATGCATTAATCAATCTCTTGAGGAACTTAATGGATATGGCTCATATCTGATAAGCCCTGTAGTCTATAAAACTGACTGTACCACCTCCCTCCTCCCCAAGCACACACATGAAACTTGGATTTGAATTTACTGGAAATTGTATTTGGAATATGGATTTCTAGAGTCAAGTGGAAGAAAATTAGTTATAATAAGCATAGTTGAAATACAGTTCAAAGATGGATGGTGATCTGTCCAAGAACTTTGGCTTCTGGTTTGTTTTATTTTATTTGTAGTATTTATTAAGAAAAGAAAATATATGTATTGGTAAGAATGATGACAATCTCAAATTTTTGTGATACCATGTTGTAAACTATTTTACACACACACACACACACACACACACACACATCTTACATCTTGCTGGCAAAGAACATCAAATCTTAATAGGAATCTCCACTCAGAATAAACTTTGGTTCAGAGGATTTTTACAAGGTGAAATAGGCTATATACATTTATATATTTGTTAAAATGCACAGTCACTTGTTTTTCTGTGAAATAACTACTTCAGAAATAATTTGTTAAGTTTGATTTGATTTGATTGATACCCCTGTAGATCTTTTTGATATTCTTCTTTAAGCTAAAATTAATATGAATAATATAGGCCCATCTTACCAAGTCATACTTTAAAATTTGTCACTGGATATTGCATTTAGTTTTAGTTGCATCCAGAGACCACTTCATATGTTTTAAACCTTCTTCCATTCCCCACTTTGCCTTTCAGATTATCAGAAATAATTTAATAGCAGATCCCATGTACTTTATTCCACCACTGAAGGCTCTAAGCACTAATAGCTTGTGAATGACAAATGTGCAGCACATAACTCAGGTTTCTGAGAGGGAAAGTTTCAAATCCATCACTTTCTAATGTCTCTGTGTTGACAGAAATTCTCTAACAGAAAGTGAAAAAAGAAGTGTCAGCTATAACATTATACTCAACGGGCAGTCATGTCAACAATGGGGTTAAGCGTCTCTGTGGAACCATTTATAGATATTTTGCTTTGTTTAAGACAATATTTGCCACACAATAGGTAACTGAAGAAATAGTGAATCAATACAGATTTGAAGTTTAAAAAAAAATGATAGTTGTGTTATGAACAGAGGCAAAAGAACCGATGTTTGCGGAGTACTTACTATAAACCAAGCACAGAAACTGCCACTACACAGAACATGTTCCCTTCTATTATCCTTGAGGCTTAGCCCTAGAATGTAGTCTTTTATGCCCTTCTCACAGAAAAGAAAACTAAGACCCAGAGAAATCAGTTAATTTTCCATATATATCTATCTTAATTATGATTATTAATATATATACTTTATTTACATATACCTCTTAAATCCCCAAGTGATACTCCTTTACGACACATGAAGCAACACAAAGCTGCATTAAAAAATAAATAAATAAAGCACCTCCTTGACAGTTACTGCTACACAAGCATATTTGGGAAGTAATAGCATGAACAAAATTGTAGAAAAAAATTCAAATAATGAATTCAGAGCTCTAATGTTGGGATATTTTTTTTTTCAATAGAAAGAATCAGACCTGAGACTTAAATAGTGGGTAAAATTGTAGCAGGAAGGAATATAGGAAGACACTAAACTACATAAAACAGCATGAATAGGACCCTGAAAATAAAAATAACAGAAACTAACATTTATTGGATACTTACATGTTTATTTCCCTTAATAGTCACAACACATACAGGCAGAAGCAGTCCTCTACATTTTATGAATAAAACAAGGATATTTGACAACACTGAACAGCAACAAAGTGTTGGATCTAGGGTTTTGACACAACACTGGACAGTCCTGCCAGACACGTTTCCCCTTCACCAAGGGTTCCGTATAGTGATTATAAGAACCTTAATGGCAACAGAGGTCAGTATCAAATTATGTTCTTGACTGCATTCTAATGGGATTAGATTCCATTCTCCAGGTAGTGAGATGTTTTTCATGGTAGTTGAAAATGGTAGTCAAAGATAAATCTGGCGACCATATGAAGACTAGATTTTAGCAGCTAGTTCCTGCACCCAAAAATTGAAGGTGGGAGACTACTGAAGTAATTCAGATGTTTGGAAAAAAGAATCTGCCCTAAAGTGGGATTAGTGGTCAAGAAAAAGAAAAATGACTATGCAGAGTGCTTTGTAAGTAAATGGACTGCATGCAATACAGTTAACAAAAGACCAGGAAAAACTGTCTGTTTCACCTTTCATGACCTACGATGTTTTTCCAATGAATTAACAAATTAAATAAGGAAGCTAACATTTCAAATGTGGTAGAAAATGTGGCAAAGCTTTCAGACACACAAAGCTGATGGATGTATTCACATAAATGTAGTTTGGATATATTTGGTAATTATTTCAAATTATATGAAAGGGATATAATATTAACATGATGGAATGCTTCATAAAGTTCATGAAGTCTGATATTTTATTAAGCACAGTGCACTAAAATTCCAAATAAATATATAGTAGTTATTAGGGTTAGTAATAAAATCTGATTATTTTTATAATATATGTTGATTTCAGCGGTATCGATTTTGTCTTATTTGTATTAGGTTATTGAAGCTGTGCATTACTTACACTGGTTACTGTTCAAATTGACATATTTATACCCTTTCTTGTAGTTATGTAATTGGCTTTATTTTTATTATACCATTATTGTTGTGAACTTTTTCTCAACTACTGGCTTTATCATGTATTATCCAAGAAGGGGCCTCCAATTAGTTCTTCCAAACTAGAGAGAAGGGGAACAGCCGTTGACAAAAGCTAAAAACACATATATTTTTATTATTTCCCATGTAGATTCTTGTATTTTCCATCATCAGGTCCAGAGTCAACTGACATCAGCTGGGTGCCTACTCTGTGTTTTTTAACAGGGGCATACTAAGACAGAAAAAGGCCTTTCAAAATCAATATTTTTGAAGGAGCTGCTAAAATTTGCCCCACTAACAAGAACCTTGAAATCAACAGTTTTTGAGGGAACAATTGTGGGGATAGTCAATCCAGGTCAGAGTTATGAGCCAATGAAAGATAAGTTGAGAGCAACTGCATTTGTGAGCTCCCTTTCTATTTTTGACATTGAACATTATAATTCTTTGCCAGCTACCAAATATTACTGCATATTTCTAAAATGAACTTATAATTTTCTCCACAGAATTGATGAATGTTGTCAGTCATGCTTGCTTAAAAGAAGGAAATGTCCGTGTGCTTAATACGTGTTATTTCCTTCTTGTGATATGCAGTTCTTTCTGATCTTCTTTAATCTCTTTGATTCTCTCTTGTCTTTCATTTGTGTGTGCCTGTGTGTGTGCGCACACGCATGTGTGGTGTGTGTGTGCATGTGTGGTGTGTGTGTGCTCATACTGTCATCACTTATGGAAATGTCATGGCCTGCTCATTTTTAAATTTTTAATTATGTATTTTTTAAATTTTATTTATTTATTTGACAGAGAGAGAGAGACAGCGAGAGAGAGAACACAAGCAGGGGGAGTGGGAGAGGAAAAAGCAGGCTCCCAGCAGAGCAGAGAGCCTGATGCGGGGCTCAATCCCGGCACCCTGGGATCAGGCCCTGAGCCAAAGGCAGACGCTTAACGACTGAGCCACCCAGGTGCCTCGCATTTTTAAATTTCTAAATGCATCTTAAAAATAACTGGCATATACAAATATTGAAACATTGTGTTGTACTGTGCATTATGTACCAATTATATCACAATTGAAATGCAAAGAAGAAAGAAAAAAATAAAGAAAGGAAATTAATATAGGCTGATGGCCACAACTCCAAACTGTAAAGGCAAAACAAACCAACAAAGCATGAAACCCCCCAAAAAAAAAAAAAAAAAGAATCCAAAACAAAACAAAAAAACCTTTATCAATAAAATTACCAAGGATGTTTTTCTCTTCCTAAATACTTCAAAAATCCATGGAATCCCTCTTCCATAACATGCCAAATATAATCTCTCTCCCTACACAAGATTTAGAAAATCTTGAGAGTCTTAAAGCACATATTTTTCATTTGTGATCTGAATGGTCTTCATCTTCCTCTTTGGTCCAGATGGGAGGAGCACACATGAACGTAGGCTTTATAAGGCTTTCATTTTGGTAACGGCAAGTGATGAGAGGGGTTGGATCAGTACCAACTTCAAAATTAAAATGGAGAACAGTATCACAAGAGAACATCCTGAGATGCACTTAGTAACAATGCAGGAGGAACTAAGCATTTACGCACTTTGTAACATGTCACATTTCAGATTTTATAATGAACTTTCCCGAGTGTGTTTTTGTCATCCTTGTTTTTCCATTATCATAAAGACGGGAGGAAAGAGCAGTAAAGTAACACGCAGGTTTTCCTTTGGGGACAGCAAGAAAGAAGAGACCCGTCAGACCAAGTCCAATGCACAGCCTCATGGGATAAGGAGGCTGGGGCAAAAAAAAAAAAAAAAAAAAAAAAAAAAAAAAAAAAAAAAATATGAAATGATGGTAGGTGGAATCAGTGTGCTGAGGGAATGGGGGGAAGGTGTTTCTGGGTTGCAGGAAGGAAAGGAGAGCAGAGACTGTTGAGCTGAGCCATGAAAGCCAGACGGGCTACTCCCTGACCTGAGTGCTTACTTGTATTTCTGTTGCCCAAGGTTCACTTCCTTTTTAACTGACAGGGGAAACAGACTCCTTGTTTAACAGTAACACGAGTCACTTGCTCTTATAGTTTAACACGAGGAGGCTTCACTTAACTCCCTCACTACCACAGCCCAAAGCTTCAGAGTTCCAGCAGGTATTCACAAGGGTTTGACCGACCACGCCCTACATTTGAGGACACTGAGGCTCACCAAAGTTGTGAGAGCCCAAGTTCACTTATGTGGAAACTGTAAATGCAGATTTAAAATCAAGTTTTCCTCACTCCAAACCCCTTTTCTGTTCTACGCACAATGAGTCAAAAAAAAAAAAAAAAAAAGATAATGATCTGAGTTTCGCTTAAGCCTTAACCTCTGAAAGGTGTTTCTTTTCTCTTATTTCCTGTGCCCCATCTGATTCCTTCCTCTGGGTGTTGCCTTTAGCTCTGGGCCAGGGCCGTAGACTCTGGACTGCAACACAAATTACTTTTTTGGGAAATACACTAAATGGCTGCTTCTCTTCTGCCATTTATTAAGCACTTAAAATAGAACAATTGTGCCAAACTTTTGACATGTATTATTTCATATATTCTTTTCAACCAAATTCTGGTGTAGGGGTTTCCCCACTTCTACAGAAGAAGAAATAAATGAGGTTAAAAGGTTGGGAAAAGTCACAAAGTAAGTAAGTGGTGAAGAGTGTATTCCAATCCATGTCTATGTGACTTAAATTCTATGCTCTTGCGGCTCAAAGTTTATACTCTTACTCTGTTTTTGTTTATCTCTCAAACAAAGTCATGTTGAAGAAACCTGTTGTAGACAATGTCACAGATTCTTAAATCTACAGGCCTATCCACAAATCTTCTTACTCTTCTGAACTACACTTTTATGGCACTGATAATTTTAATTGTCTGTATAAGCATTTGCTTATATATTTTTAAATTTGCTTCTCACGAGACTATACGTTTCAGGATGACAAGGACCTCAATCACCATGTTTATGTTTGCATCCCAGTACCCAGTACCTATTTATCAGTGACTGATAGTTTATTTTAATACACATGATTTAAGAGAAGCAATGCATATGTGAAAAAAATGCTACAATATTCAAGGAGTTTGTTTGTTTTTGGTATTATTGATAACATTGCTCTATTTAGGAGCGATCTACTTTTCATACACTTCACCTGACTTTTTCCAGACCCTCTTCTATCCTTCTCCATCTGTCTTTGAATGCTGGGAGGCTGACCTGTTA
>NC_048229.1:59402835-59405733 GCF_002007445.2 Ailuropoda melanoleuca
AATCCAAAACAAAACAAAAAAACCTTTATCAATAAAATTACCAAGGATGTTTTTCTCTTCCTAAATACTTCAAAAATCCATGGAATCCCTCTTCCATAACATGCCAAATATAATCTCTCTCCCTACACAAGATTTAGAAAATCTTGAGAGTCTTAAAGCACATATTTTTCATTTGTGATCTGAATGGTCTTCATCTTCCTCTTTGGTCCAGATGGGAGGAGCACACATGAACGTAGGCTTTATAAGGCTTTCATTTTGGTAACGGCAAGTGATGAGAGGGGTTGGATCAGTACCAACTTCAAAATTAAAATGGAGAACAGTATCACAAGAGAACATCCTGAGATGCACTTAGTAACAATGCAGGAGGAACTAAGCATTTACGCACTTTGTAACATGTCACATTTCAGATTTTATAATGAACTTTCCCGAGTGTGTTTTTGTCATCCTTGTTTTTCCATTATCATAAAGACGGGAGGAAAGAGCAGTAAAGTAACACGCAGGTTTTCCTTTGGGGACAGCAAGAAAGAAGAGACCCGTCAGACCAAGTCCAATGCACAGCCTCATGGGATAAGGAGGCTGGGGCAAAAAAAAAAAAAAAAAAAAAAAAAAAGAAAGAAAGAAAATATGAAATGATGGTAGGTGGAATCAGTGTGCTGAGGGAATGGGGGGAAGGTGTTTCTGGGTTGCAGGAAGGAAAGGAGAGCAGAGACTGTTGAGCTGAGCCATGAAAGCCAGACGGGCTACTCCCTGACCTGAGTGCTTACTTGTATTTCTGTTGCCCAAGGTTCACTTCCTTTTTAACTGACAGGGGAAACAGACTCCTTGTTTAACAGTAACACGAGTCACTTGCTCTTATAGTTTAACACGAGGAGGCTTCACTTAACTCCCTCACTACCACAGCCCAAAGCTTCAGAGTTCCAGCAGGTATTCACAAGGGTTTGACCGACCACGCCCTACATTTGAGGACACTGAGGCTCACCAAAGTTGTGAGAGCCCAAGTTCACTTATGTGGAAACTGTAAATGCAGATTTAAAATCAAGTTTTCCTCACTCCAAACCCCTTTTCTGTTCTACGCACAATGAGTCAAAAAAAAAAAAAAAAAAAGATAATGATCTGAGTTTCGCTTAAGCCTTAACCTCTGAAAGGTGTTTCTTTTCTCTTATTTCCTGTGCCCCATCTGATTCCTTCCTCTGGGTGTTGCCTTTAGCTCTGGGCCAGGGCCATAGACTCTGGGCTGCAACACAAATTACTTTTTTGGGAAATACACTAAATGGCTGCTTCTCTTCTGCCATTTATTAAGCACTTAAAATAGAACAATTGTGCCAAACTTTTGACATGTATTATTTCATATATTCTTTTCAACCAAATTCTGGTGTAGGGGTTTCCCCACTTCTACAGAAGAAGAAATAAATGAGGTTAAAAGGTTGGGAAAAGTCACAAAGTAAGTAAGTGGTGAAGAGTGTATTCCAATCCATGTCTATGTGACTTAAATTCTATGCTCTTGCGGCTCAAAGTTTATACTCTTACTCTGTTTTTGTTTATCTCTCAAACAAAGTCATGTTGAAGAAACCTGTTGTAGACAATGTCACAGATTCTTAAATCTACAGGCCTATCCACAAATCTTCTTACTCTTCTGAACTACACTTTTATGGCACTGATAATTTTAATTGTCTGTATAAGCATTTGCTTATATATTTTTAAATTTGCTTCTCACGAGACTATACGTTTCAGGATGACAAGGACCTCAATCACCATGTTTATGTTTGCATCCCAGTACCCAGTACCTATTTATCAGTGACTGATAGTTTATTTTAATACACATGATTTAAGAGAAGCAATGCAAATGTGAAAAAAATGCTACAATATTCAAGGAGTTTGTTTGTTTTTGGTATTACTGATAACATTGCTCTATTTAGGAGCGATCTACTTTTCATACACTTCACCTGACTTTTTCCAGACCCTCTTCTATCCTTCTCCATCTGTCTTTGAATGCTGGGAGGCTGACCTGTTAGATTATATTGACTAGATATTATTGCCCCTGGCTTCCTATGAGATTTGGTCAATGGAAGCCACTAATAGGTGATGTGAAAGTGATGAAGAGATAGGTCAGAGTATTTATTCTCCCTCTTTTTGCCCCAGGAGTCCATGTATTCCAATATGAAAGACCACTGCTCCTGTCAAAAGCCTCCCTCCCTCACAGAGGTACTGCAACTGAGTTACAATAACCAAACTGTATCAGCATCCTAAGGTTGCCATAACAAAATAACATCATTTAGGCCCCTTAAAACAGAAATGTATGGTCTCATGGTTCTGGAGCCTAGAAATGTGGAATCAAGATGCAGCAGGGCCATGCTACCTCTGAAACCTGCAGGAAAGAATCCCTCTTGCCTCTTCCAGCTTCTAGTAGCCCAATGTTATTCCTCGTCTTGTAGATACACTGCTCTTATCACTGAACGTGGCTTGTAGATGCACCACACCGAACTCTGCCTCCATTACCACATGGTGTTCTCCCTCTGTTTCTGCTCCCTGTGTCTCTCTGCCTTCATATGGCCATCTCATTATAACGACCTTGGTCACATTGGATTAGGAGCTCACACTACTCCAGTATGACCTCATCTTAACTAGTTACATCTGCAATGATCTTATTTCCAAATAAGGTCACATTCTGACATAATGGAGGTTAGGACTCCAGCATATGTATTTTTGGAGGGATGCAACTCAATGCATAACTCAACTCTTCCCTTGCTCCTTTATGCCTAGAAATACTAAGAAACACCTCCTGTTGCTTGCCCACATTGTTTTCACCATCTTACTGGCTTCCATTAACTCTGTCTATGCCTCTATGCATACTTTATTCAACTCTCTTCGTTCTCTCTCTCTCTCTTTTTAAAGATTTTA
>NC_048229.1:59712481-59900810 GCF_002007445.2 Ailuropoda melanoleuca
TCATTTTAAACGTGAAAAAATGGATTAGAAATTTCTGTCTTTAATTTTGTACATTTAAAGAATTATTCTGAAGACTCTTAGGTGTTTCAACTGAAATATAATGATAAAAATGAACAAAATGACAATATAACAGCAAAAATTCCTTGGTAACATTATGTTCTGAACTTAAAAAGATAAAAGAACAATGCTTATTAATTTTTAATCCACCTAGCATCTTAAATAATATATTACATATTTTAAAAAAAGTGTCGACATCAGGGTTTACTACAAAGATTTTTTATCTGTAGCTTTCTAAAGGTAAGAACTGGTCAGCTGTATCAAATGCGAAAGAAAGATCAATTACAATGAGATAAACTACAGTCTTCTGACTATTAAGACATAAAACAATTTCAGTAAGTCATGAGGGCAGATTCCAGACTGATGAGTGACTACAACAGGGAAAGTAGTAACAATTAGTATAGATTACCATTTTACCCTGAAGGTTGAAGGAAGGTGATTTGTAGTGGCTATGGTCACAGGCAAGTAATTATAGTAACAGGGAAGACTTGACTGTGCTTATAAGCATAGGGGATCTTCTTATGAATAGAAGGAATCAAAATCCAAATATATGCAAAAAAAAAAAAAAAGAAAAGAAAAGAAAAAGGAGCAAGAAGCACCTAGAAGGGTATCCTAAAGAGGGAACGGAGAATAGCTTAGAAGCATAATGAAAGAAACGTTAAAAGACATCCCTAATCTTTGCATTGAGAACAGCAGAAAATCAGATTGTTAAGTACTGGAAAAACTCCAAAGTGAGAACCCATAAATGAAGCTCACACATGCATAAACTTACATGTAATTAACTGCAATCACTTCACATGTGAATGTTGTCTCATAAATTTCACTTGATCCTTACAATATCCTTTTGAAGTGAGCAGGGCAGAGATAATTAGTGTCCATTTAACAGCTGCGGGACCAAGCTTCAGAGGTGTTAACCACTAAAGGACATAGAGGCAGAAGTAGAATAAAATCCCGAGTTTGGGGGAAACACCTGGCCCAGTGCCTATTTCACTACAATATACCTCCAAACTGCATGCCCTATTAGTGACATACTGATACCAGAGAAAGTCACAGCTAGACTTATGTCCTGCTCAGGCAAAGTAGTTATGTTCTCTGCACAGTTTACGAAAGTCACTTTCATAATAAATGGTATCTCAGTTTTCTCTCTGGCCACATAAATGAATAGGGGGTGATAATGACATTCTCATTATTTTAGGAACATATTTGCATTTGTAATGATACAGCTCCTACCAGGCACCAAAACCATAGAGACAACTGTCTGAATTAATTATATTTGTTTGGCTGATTAGATAAAAAATGCAAACATAAACTTCACATCAAACTACTTTAAGATTATTTAATCCTTCTCTTGAAAGGGAAATGGGTCTCTGAAGTTGTTTTTCTTTTAAGCTTAAAAAATAGATCATTAGATCAAGCAGCTGAAACAGTTCTTTAAAAATTACCCACCCCACCCCACCCCAAATTCTTGCATTTTCTCAAGTGTCTGAAATAAGCATATCAATCTACATAATATCAGGATTTATTTATTAATTTGAAGTGATTTCCTAGATTAGCCCGTGCAATTTTCATGAGCGAAGCCCCATGCCTCTATGGGAAGTGATGGCTAAACAGTGTCCATTTAGCAGACAGCAACTTTGAAGTGGAGATAAGTGCAGATAAAATCATCCCCCTGAAGTTCTCAGAGTGTGCAATTAGCTCTGCAGATGTGCTCTGTCCACACCTACCCTTTAATGATCACTAAGTCCTTGTTAAATGAAGCAGTACCACTGCTTTCCTCCCTGTACACACCAGCTGCCAGCCTACCTTTGGTTTTCTGAAGTCTATAACGGAGTCCAAATGTGGCTGATACCCTTTAAATGCTTTGAACCATTTTTAAAGTCATGCCTCACTTATCAATGAAGAATAATTCCCAGAGTGGGAGCAGTGGTCCAAAGCCTTATCATCTCTCATTTACAATGCTTTCCACTCCTTACCCCCTCCTACTTTATTCTAAACTACAAATCAAATTTAACTCCTTCCTGCTTAAAACCTTCAACGGCTCCTGTCACTTATAAGACAAAAATCCAGATTTCTCAGCATGGCTCTAATCCATCTCCTTACTTTATCTGTTATTTTCTCCTCATACCTAGCGTTACAAAAATATCTACGTCATCTATCTATCCACCCACCCATCCAGCAAATTTCCAGATATCCATGACTGTATTAACATAAACATATATTTCAATGCCAGTTCTTAAAATGCACAATGGTCACTTTCTACTGGGTTTCAAATAGTTAATCTTTCAAGACTGCAATGGGCTAGGGAGAAGGCGTGATGTGTATGTATATATGGATGCGTATGTATATATGAGAATGCGTATGTATATTTATGTGTGTGTGCATGTGTGCATATGTTCTGGAGATATATCTGAATACTAATTACCAAGAATTAAATTTTGAGTAACTCCTTTTTGAGTAAAAAGGTAAGGCTCTAACTGGGTCTTGAAGGATGTACCATTCAACAAAGCAAAAGAGTCACCAGCATCACTAAGAATTTCCCATCTATAGGCTAAGACAGATTGTAAGATACTCTATTATAGAACTGTCTCAGCAATAACAAGGGAGACCATAGGGTAGGAAACCAAAAAAACGCAAGACTCAATCATCATAATGAGTAGCAAGGTTGATATGGCACCCAGAAAAGTTACCTGACTCAGAGAGTCACAGACCTGGTTAATATGACATGGTGTCCTTAGAGGCAACATCAATGGCACCCACCATGGCTGTAAAATCAAATGAAATATTTATATATGTATATTAAAAAAAAAGTCAAGGAATGGAGGATCAAAAGGAGGAGGTCAATTATTCCAATAAAAAGTCATGATTCTTGGGCCAGTTTCTATTATACAGGGAACTCAGAGGAAAAAAAAAAAAAAGCCAAGTATATGAAAAAAAGGATCCTGCAATAAGAGTACATGGTAATAATTCCAGCATTCCTCCACCAAAAGCATCTGCTGCCATTCTGCTGGGTAATTATGTACCATGGAAAGGGGGTACCAAAACATTTTGGGGACTGTTGAACACAGGGTCTGAAATAGCATTGATACTTGGATATAGGAAGCAGCATCATGTCTCCCCAGTTTGATCTGGGTGTACAAGGACCAGGAAACATGGAGTTCTGACTAAGATCTGATTACAGGGTGTCTTGTGTTCTAGTGAGTCCATGCATCCACTCAATGGGCATTTCTCTGGCTCCTGAGGTTATAATTAGAATAGATACAGTTTGTCATTAATACAGCCAGCACAGTGTTTTTCTTGGAGTGTGTGATGAGAGATACTATAGTAGGGAAGGCCAAGTAGAAGGTTCTAAAACTGCCCCCCTTAGTCAGGAATAAAGATCTAAAACTATCATATTCTGGGGGCAGGGGGTGGGGGAAGAAATTAGAGCCACCCTTAAAAAGCCTAACTGATGTAAAAGACATGGTTTCTATCATAGTCTCATTTAAATCACCAGCCTAGACTCTTCGATTCATTAGGAGATGACAGTAGACTAATATGAACTCCACAGAGTAGTAGCCAAAAGTGCAACTGTTATACCAGATGTGGTGTTTTTGCTAGAATAGATTTAAATGATTTCAGGTACATGGTATGTAGCCATTGATCTGGAAAATGTGTTCTTTTCTATCTTTATAAAAAAAAAAAAAAGATCAGGCACATTTCATATTTACTTAGGATGAATAGTACACATCTGCATTGCATTTAATCATGTACTAACTTTCCCAACCTTTGTTATAATGAAATCCAAAGGCACCAGGTTTAGCTAAACATCCTATAAAACAACACATTGAACTGATATATTGATCAAGTCATGCTAATCAGCAGAGAGCAAAATGGCTAGCATATTGGAGGCTTTAGTAAGACATGAACTGATTAGTGGAAAAGATATAAAACCTATGAAGATGCAGAGTCCTACCAAATTATTAAGAATGAAGCCCGATGTTTAAAAGCCTCTTGAAGTTATAAAAGTAGCTTATTTCATCCCTGGGAAAACTACTTCAAACCATATACTGGCTGACAGGAAAGGTTAATAGATTTGAGCTGGATATAGGGCAGGAAAAAGCTCTTAAGCAGGTTAAGGGTGTGGCCTGTCTCTATTATTAGAGATACCAGTAGTGGAATAAGATGCTAAAAACAAAACAAAAACAAAACACTTTTGGATAAACTCATTGGGAGAATCACAACAATGAACGCTAGGATTTTGGAAAAAATCCATGCCATCTGTAATGCAAAAGTACACATGATTTGAAAATCAGCTCTGTTTCAAAATCAGCTATGGGTTTTACTGGCTCAGGTAGGAACAGAACACCTGACTATAGGACATCAAGTTACCATACTACTAGAAGTGTCCATCACTACCTGGGCATTGTCAGACCCACCAAGTAATAGAGTACAGCTGGTGCTGTAGTAAGTCATCATAATATGGAAGCAATACTTCTGAGAGAAAGCCCACGCAGGACAAGAAAGACAAGTTAGCTATGCAAAGAGGTGGCCTAAACTCCCTCCTCTGTGACAAATCCTCCACTGGTTCAACAGTTCCCTAATTCATCCCTATTGCCATGTGGGATATGCCTTATGAAAAATTAATGGATGTCAGGGCACCTGGGTGGCTCAGTAGGTTATCTGCTTTCAGCTCTGGTCATCATCTTAGGGTCCTGGGATCAAGCCCCACATCAGGCTCCCTGCTCAGTGAGGAGCCTGCTTCTCACTATCCCTCTGCCTGCCACTCCCCCTGCTTGTGTTCTCTCTCCCTCTCTCAAATAAATAAATAAATAAATAAACTAATTAATTAATTAATTAATGGGTGTCAACTCAGTATGTGGTACAAAGCAAAAATTGATGACTACTGCCATTATCATCCTAGCGCAAACTAGAATGAAAGTAGTGAGGGAAAATCTTCACAAGAGATAGAAATCTGTGGGGCACATGGTTACTCACTTTGCATGAATTGAGAAGTGGCCTGGGATTAGAATACACATAGACTCATGGACAGTAGAGAATGACCTGGCAGACTGGCCAGAGGCCTGGAAGGAGAAAAACTGGAAGGGAAGGAATGATGACTGGTACAGAGGGATGGGGATCAACATTATAAAGGAAGTGAGAAATTGTTATATTACATACTATTATCCACCAGAAAGCATCCACTGCAGAAAAGGCCACAGTTCACATTGTGGTTTGTTGTCGGTATTCTGTATTCTAAGGGTTTTGGACAAATATATAATAACATGTATCCATCATTATGCTATTATACAGAGTATTTTCACTGCCCTAAAATCCTCTGTGCTCCACCTATTCATCCCTCCACTACCCACTCAACTCTTGGCAATCTTTTTAATATCTCTATAGTTTTGCCTTTTACAGAATGTCATATTGCTGGAATTATACAGTCTGTAGACTTTTCATATTGGCTTCTTTCAGTTAGCAATATTATTTAAGTAATGTGCATACCCTCCCTGTTTTTTCATGGCTTGATAGCTCATTTCTTTTTTTTAAGCGCTTAATAATATTTCATTGTCTGGATGTACCACAATTTTAAAATACCAGTGTGATAATTCTAACATCCCTGCCATGTCTGGTTCTGATGCTTGCCCAATATCTTTACACTGCGTTTTTGCCTTTTGGTATGCTTCATAGTTTTTTTCTTGATAGGAGGACATGATATACCAGGTAAAAGAAACTGCTGCAAATATGCCTTTAGCAATACTATGGTGAGGTGTGGGGGAGGAAAGCATTGTATATTCTATGATCTTAGGTCTCAGTTGTTTAGTGAACCTCTGGATTATGAACTTCACACGTTTTCTCAGGGTTTTTTCAGCCCCCTTTGGTGCGACAGGATGCCTAGAATGGGCAGGAGTTGGGTATTTCCCTTCTCCTAGGTCAGTTAGGTTCTGATAATACCCCTGCAGGTCAGGTGCTGGTTAACTAGTTTCCCCTCAGGACAAGCCCTGTTAAGAAGAACAAACAGAGTACAATGGCATATTTCAAATTGTTCTTTTCCCCTCTTTTTCTCTCAGAAGCCTGAGGGGATTTTTCTCTACTTACTGGGGGAAATCTTGTGCAGCTCCTGGAGGCAAATCTCACAATAATATGGGGACTCCCTTATACCTGGGTGGCCCTGGAGGTTTTCTCTCTCAGACTTGTCTGTACAGACCCTCAGTCACTTCATCAATTACTGCTCAGGTCTCAGAGCCCAGTCTCCAGTTCCCATAGGGGTTTCCACCCTGAGTCTCTGCTTCTGTAAGCTGTGACTCCCTGCAGTTTGCCCCGTGTCTTCTCCTTCAGGGATCCTACAAGAGTCGTTGATTTTTCCATCTATTCAGCTTTTGACTTGTTGGGGCAGAGTGGTGACTTCTGAAATTTTTACAAGCAGACCTCCAGTCTCCCTTACATCTTCCTGGGGGCAACAATTCATTTTGGTACATATTTTGGACATGGTTTTACAGTTCCTGTATTAAGGGCCTCAACTAACAACACTATCTGATGACTGTATAAACTATCTCACTCACTGACACAGACTTACATGTATCACCATGTCAGACCAAGGGATCATCTTTAGAGGGAAGGAGGTGAGAGTGGCATGTGATCATGAGATCCATTAGTCAGCTCTCACACCACACAGGCCAAAGTTGTCGGGCTGACAGCATGATGAGAGGTCTATGAGAGGCTGACCTGAAGGTCCAGCTCAGTGGTGACCCTTCTGAAGGATTTTCCAGGTTTCAGAATACACTTCTAACCAATGACCAAACCAGTGAATTGTTGTGTATGTCTTCTCCCTGAATGGTAAGAATGTACAAGTTTGGGAAACTGAGTAAAGGCAGCAGTGTCCCAATTACCATCACTTCCAGCAACCTTCTTGGGGAATTTGTGCCTCTCATCTCCACAACCCCGGGCTCAGTAGTTTTAGATGTTCTTGTTCCCAAAATGAGAATGCTTCTGCCAGAAGACACAGCAAGAGTCCTCATGGACTCTAAGTTCTTTGGTCACTTTAGAATCCTGTAAAGGAGCCAGCAGGACTAATTGACCTTGAGCCTCAGGAGGAAGTAGGGCTGCTGTTACAGAGTGGGAACAGAAAGTAGTATCTTTACACCCAGGTTGACCCACTTCGGTATGTCTGAGCCCTCTTTTGACAAATAATGTTGGTGAGGGACAAGTGAAGCAACACTAGTCTGAGAAGGTTTGAGACATTTCAAAAATGAGAATCTTGGCCATAACAGTAGGTAAGCTACCAGGACTTGCAGAGGTAATAACTGAGGGTGTGGGATATATGATATAGATAATAGATTATGGAGGAATAAGACAAGTATCAGTTGTGGTCTTCACTTTTTTTTTTTTTTTTTTTTTTTTTTTTTAGAGAGGGAAGGGGGAGGGACAGAGGGAGAGGGAGAGAGAAAATTCCAAGCAGGCTCCTGCCCAGCATGGAGCCCGACGTGGGGCTTGATCCCACAACCTTGAATTCATGACCTGAGCCAAAATTAAGAGTCGGACGCTTAACCAAATAAGCCACGCAGACACCCCAACAGTTGTGGTCTTAAGATGAGCTACAGCAGATCAGCTGTTCACCTAGCAACCCTCCTTTCCTAAACTTCCCCAGGAAGAAAGGTCCATCCCAGAAATAATGAATGAGTTCCTCCCAGAACTTGATTCTCTCAGAAGTGGATCCAGGTAGCACAAGGGTAGAACCCCTTAATTTTCCCTTCAGGATGGAAGGAATCATGATCCTAGTTTCAGAGAGGGTTGTTGGCAGATAGTCCTTAGGTCCTTTTATTAATTACCTCCATTGAAAGTAGTTGCCTCTCCCAACTTAGCACCCATTCCTGCAGCACCCCACATCCGATGACAAAGGCAAAGTGGGTAGAAATACCCATCTCCCTTTCCCCAAGTTAGGACTGCACTGAATAGTCTTCTGAACTTTACTGTTCCACAGGGATTGTCTGAAATTTCCACTGAGACTGTATCACGACATAAATTCTACTTTTACACAGTCCTACATCTTTTTCTTCCCCTCCATAGATTTTGATCCTAAGAGCACTCCCTCATTAACTTCCTGCATGGTAGTCTGTTTCAGGATCTGCTTAATGGAAAACCCAAACTGCAACAGTCTCCTAATTATTTTTCTTGCCACCTTGCCCCTTCCTTGGCTCTAATCCATGCTATACACTGTGGCAATAGCACATTATTGTTTACTGTAAGGTAGGTTATGTCTACTAAACACTTAAAGATTATTAAAAAATTTCCAATCTGTTTTAAATGCATCTCAACTCCTAACAAAGCTTTTAGAAGGAATGGTCTCCTTTAGGCACTCTGACCTCGTATCATGTCCATCCACTGATTGTCATTAAAAACATATACACTGGCCTCCTTCCAAGGACAGGCCACACCCCCCTTTCACCATATTCTCACTCTATTCTTTGCTTGGAGTGATATTATATCTTGTCCAGCTCACTCTAACCATTCATATGTCAGTTTAAACATCCTTGACTTAGTGAAACCATCACAGATTACCCAATCTAAAGTAGGTCTCCTGGAATTTCTAGCCCCTTATTTTTTCCATTCACAGAAATTTCTTCTTGACTAAACAATCATAAGAGTATGGCCCATATTAGGATGTGACTTAATCCCTTGGCATAACCATGTGGGTGGACGCTTCCCTCCACTTGTACAGCTGCACAATTGCCAATGTCACACCAGGCATGCTTCCCACACAAACAATGAGAGAGACCTGAAGATGCCGATCTCTGTTGTGACAAAACCATCAGGACTCAAGCATTACCTGTGTGTTGATTGTCTGATTGTTCCAGATCTAGAAGCCTGTCACTCGTATTGATACTACCTACTCTTGCTTTGTAGTTGCTTTGCTCGTGCAGATGGTAGTAATAAAATTCCTGATTGACTGTGGGCCATTAAGACATTCTTTGACGTTCAAATATATAAGGCATAAAGAGGTGAGCTAATACTGTCAAGGAACATAGTACTAAAGAAGAAAATACCTATCTGTTCTGTTTCTGTGTTTCTAAAATATCTCTCCAACATGTCCCTCAGCTGAAAATCCAAGTTATGATCTGATAACAACAAAAAAATTTTTTTTCTAGGACAAGGAGTGGTTCAATGAATCTTCTTAGGTTTAAAAAGCCAAAACTGATTGTGTGTCTGTGTGTATGTGCTGTGCACACATTGAGTACTCAAAATAAACCTCACAGCCTGCTCCAGTCTACCACTGTGGAGCACAGAAAAGGATCAAGAAATGGTGCAGAACCCTGTGTTTACCATGAGATGGGAAGATCAAGTGGAACAAGTAGAACAAGTGCTCCTATTGAGGCATAACTAATGGAAGAGACAGAGAGAAAATCAACAAAAAATGTCATAAGAACTTACGTGCAATTAGAGCATAGAGAAGTTTCTGGAATTAAAAAAAAACTGGGGGGAATTTACGCTCTTCCATAAGATTATAAATGTCCTAAGGGACAAAGGGCATGTTGCCGCATTATGTTTGTAAATCTACTTCTCAACAGAGGATCCAACACACGGAAAATGCTTAATAAATGAACTTAAAGGAAATGATTTCTTCAGTAGAACCAGCAAGTAAGCAGCCCCCAACCCACAAGGCGCCTGAATAGGGCCTGTTCCTGTTTCACCTGAAAAGAATCAGGCATATGGCTTTGAACAGCTTACTCTACAATGACTTCTTCTTTTATAAGATACTTGGCCTTTTGTGAGTGGAGCTACAGCTGTCTCTGAAAATGGCAACATCTGATCTTAGGACCTAGAATATAAAGCACTTGAAAATGTCATTCACTTAAGGTTACCCTCTAATGCTAAGAACTTAGGAAAGAAAAAAAAAAAAAAGGCAGACCTGGTGAAGGAAAAGAACCTCCAAACAACTATTTTTATGATTATGAAGAATCAGAATGTATGCTTTATGCCTAAGACCTTTTATTCTTGGAAAAATCTGAAGTAAGTTTATCATTTTGGAAAATACACGCCTAGCTGAAGAACAATAAAGAACAATGGCACTGTTTATCTCTTTCTAAAATACATGTAACCAGGGGATTTCATGACAGATGACTGTGGTATAGCTCTAATAAATTGTAGGACCAGGACAATTGAAGGCTGTGATAGAGTTGATTTCATAGATGGAAATATGATTAGGGTGACATTCCCTTATGGGACAATCTAGGTTCAAATCCCCACAGTGCTCCTTTTTAATTATGTGATCTCATCTGTAAAACAGAGATTACAGTGGCACCTACCTCACTGCGTCACTGATGAATTAATACTCATATATAGCCTCGATATGTAATAAGTATTAAATATCCCTCCTAAGTTTAAACTTCATTTTACTGATTGGTACCTGAAGCCCATTCATTACATTTGTTTAGCATGCCATATACTTGTGGAATTGTGTGTCTGAGGGAGAGGAAAAAAAAAAAAAGACCAGAGGATGATCTCTGCTTTGGTGACAGTCACATAGTTTTGGGATCAAGCATGATTACAAAGACTAACGTCAAGAGATATTTGCTCTTAATGAGAAAAAGGGTAAATTGTGAGGTAGATCCACTAGTAAATGCTTAATTCTGCCTGCAACATTCAGAACTTTCTGGGGGAGGAGGACTATGATCTGTAGCCTGATAAATGAGTAGAAGTTTACTCCATTATAATGATGGGGAGGAAATTCTGGCCAGAAAGAAAAGCACAGCATCAAAGATGTACGGCATATTATGGCAACTGCAAGTAATTGCATGGGGATGGATAGTGAAGTGTGTGAGGATGGGTCAGAAAGTTCTGCAGAACTTTCAAGATTGGGCCTTCTGTGCCGGGCTGGAGCCCATGTACTTTGTTCTATGGGGAAATCGCTGAGAGGCTCAGTTTTTGGAGGGGGGAGAGGTATATTTTATTTTATTTTTATTTTTTAACTTTTCATATTGAAATTACCTCAGATGTCCAAAAACACTGCAGAACTAGTACAAAGATATTCTATATACTCTCCACCCATTTTCCCCAGATGTTAACATCTTGTATGCGCATAGACAAATACAAAAAAAAAAAAAAGAATTATCATTCATTGAGCAAGATTTTGAGAGTCTTCTTGGCTTTAGCCGTATTTTAGCCACATGACTCAACTAACATATTTGAGTCTCAGTGTTTTTATAGCTTAGGTATAATGACTGCTTGGATACCTAGTATTGAACTTAAAATATACATTGTCTGGATAACAAATATCATACTTTTTCTAAAATACAAAAAAATTTTACAGGGAATTTTAAATAAGTGTTATGCTTTAAAGAAATGACTATGCCCATGGTGAATTAATCATGATGAATATATTTCCTTAATACTTCAATAGTAAATATGTGAATAACAAACATGTCCAATTCATACAAAGATAGACACAATTTATTCAATGTTGACATGAAAGTACACAGAACTTTTTGAAACATCTGGATTTCAAACCAGCTTGCTAGGAATATTAGATTTAGGCTCCACAGGCATATTGCCTTCTCTAGGAATTGTTGGCCTTCCTATTTAGCTAATATTTTATGAGCACAAATTCTGATTTGTGACTTTTTTTGCATTAAGGGCACAATAGACACTTTCTGGCATGGTTCTCTGTAATGCCCACTCCCTGGCATTCACTCTGTATAATCCCTTTTTACCCTCCAAGTATTTGCTGGACCTAGTAAATGGCCTCAATCAAATAAAATATAACAAAAGTGATGAGCCATCTCTTCTGTGATTAGGTTAAAAAGACAGAGTTCTGTTTTGCTAGAATTCTCTATTTGGTTTATCTTCATTGCTTGTTCTGATTAAATAAGCTGCCATATTTTGAGTTTAATTACCCAGGGGGCCCCACAGCTCACAGCAAGGAACTGAAAGAAACCTCTGATCAAAAGCTTGTGAGAAACTGAAACCCTCAAACCAACAACGTACAGCTAATCCCACTAACAGCCATTTGGATATGTTTGTAACATCCTTCCCCAGTTGAGACTTCAGATGAAACATTTGATTACATCATTGTGAAAGACTGAAGCAAAGGACCCAGGTAAATTGTGCCTGGATTTATGGCCCACAGAAACTCTGATAAAATAAATGGTGTTTTAGACCACTGAATTTTGAGGTAATTTGTTAAACAGCAGTAGATATGTAATGCAAGTGGTAAAACAAGTATATAAATTTCCTGTTACTGTGCAGCTGCTATCTTAATGGGGTAAATTGTGTAAGTATCTATGACAGCTTTCCAGGCACAGTCTGGTGCAGATATTTCTGACTACATGTAAGGAAACAATCTCAGGAAGAAAAAGTAATTTGGACCAGATAACAGAGCACAGTGTGGGAAAAAATGGCATTTATATGCAGATTTAATAACTTTATCCCTGTTTTTGTCTAATAGTTTCATAAAAATACATTAATAATAGTAAACTCATATACAGATAGTCCCAAAGCTTATAAAGAATTCTTTAACAGATTCAATTTGATATGTGTCTGGAAAGAAAAAGCAGAGGGAAACTCAAGGCAAAACATGATGGAGAGTAGAAAAGAAGAAAAGAAAGAAAAGGAAAAAAGAAAAACAGAAAGAAAGAAGGGAATGAAGACCTCCATTTTTGGGTGAAATCAAAAGCAGAGACGGACTCTCTCAATACTGAGCGATTCTAGTACATTTTCATCCCTGTACAGAAAAGTTCAATGATGTGTGTGTGTGTGTGTGTGTGTGTGTGTGTAGAGAAAGAGAAAGAGATAGCAAGATTCTCCTTTTCCTTCACTCCTCCCTTTTCTTTTCTATTTTTATAAAGGATTGTGATAGTTAATTTTATGTGTCAACTTGTTGACTGGACTAAGTGACACCCAGAGATAGCTGGTGAAACATTGTTTCTGGGTGTGCCTGTGAGGGTATTTCTGGAAGAGATTAGCATTTGATTCAGTAGACTGAGTAAAGATATCTGTCTTCACTAATGTGGATGGACATCATCCAATCCTTTGGGGCCCTAATATAACAAAAAGGCAAAAGAAGTGTAAATCATTTCTCTCTTCCTGAACTGAGATGCCCATTTTCTCCTGTCCTTAAACTTCAGGGCTCTGGGTTTTCAAGCATGCTTTCCAGGTCTTTGGACAGACAGAATTATACCTTCTTCAGCTGGCAGATGGTAGACTGTGGGGATTCTTGGTCCCCAAAACTGAGAAAGGCAATTCCTATTTTATCTAATCTAATCTAATCTAATCTAATCTAATCTAATCTAATCTAATCTAAATATGTCCTATTGGTTCTGTTTCTCTGGAGAACTCTAATATGGGTATTATTTACATAACACTTAATGCTGTTTGGAGCCTCACAATACCTGCAACCCAGGATAGGAGACCAAGTGATATAACTTGGGATCACTTAATTTGGTGAATTTGAAATGTTTTTTTGTTGGTTTGCTTGTTTGTTTGTTTGTTTGTTTCTAGCCCCCAAATCTCAATCTATTTAGCAACTTGTATGTATGACTAGTCATTAAAGCAAAAAATTGTGGAACTGTGAAAGGTGACTCCAAGGAGAAGTAAGCAGACACAAAGTCCTTCCCAGTCTTTTCTGCCTTCAAAGGGGCTCCCAACAGCAGCGACTGATATGCTTCAATACCAAATTCTTTGGTGCTTTCTCAAAACCAAGAAGAAATTTGATTTCATCTGATTGTGCAATGAAATACTCTCCCAGATGTCCTGACCTCTTTGGGAAAAAAATGCAGAGATTCTGACATTTTGAAGATTAGCTTTATTTTCCACTTGGCACAATATGATTTAGAAAGTAGTTATTCAGTATCCAAGCTGTCTACAATCTCAAAGGTCATGTAGGACCACATGTTCCCTCCCCAGCCTGTGTTCTTGCTAACACATACCCTTCTCTATTCCACATGCATAGCAGGAACTACTCCCTCCATGAAAAATGGGAACATAGCATACGTCTATCAGTCTTGGACCATGTCACACTACTTCTGGGAGAGAGGATTCTTAAGGTACTTTGTGTCTGAGCATGGCTTATGTTCCCATTTGAGCCTTATGTTTAGAATATGGGCAACTGCACTATGGGAGGGAGAGTACATTTCCCTTTTCAAATCAATATTTGTAATGCTTGCCATGAAGAAATATTTTTTCCTTCCATCTGCTCTATCAACCGATCATCAACAGCATTGGGGATGAGTTGCTTGCTCTAAAACGAAAGCTATTAGCACATACAATTAGCCCACTTGCTAATAGAAGTGTCCATAGTAGGGGCCTTATTATTTTATTTATTTATTTTTTTTAGAGATACTTGGGACTCTAAACTTCCAGGTCTCCCTTTCCAATCTGAAGTTGAAACATGAAAGGCTTGAATTTATAACAAATACCTTTCCTTAAGATTACAGTGATCTTTTTACCAGGAAATTATTTTCACTAGCTTTTGTTAGCTCAGGAAGGGTCCATATTTCCAAAGTCTCCCAAAGACAGTGATAGTAGAAATTCTGTATTTCAAAATTCATTTTAAAAAATTACCAGTGGATCTGAAGAACCAGATACTGTAATATGTATTTAATTTATTTGATAGCTGCTCCTAGGATATGAATATTATTTTCAAAACACTTTCAGAACTAGTAAATTAGCACATTAGGTGAGCTGATTCCTTTCAGCAACTTTTAAATAAGAATAAAAAGCATTTCAATATCTTATGGTCTAAGGCTTTGAAAAATGCTTACATTTCATTATTGTGCTATTCGCTCTCCTTTGCATTTATGAATATTCCAGGAGAAACAGGGCAGAAGTTGGACATTAAAAAAGTTGATCTCTATTTACATTCAATTTGAATAAGCTTCTATTTAAACAGAGAAAGTAGGTTTCCAATTTTAAAACACTAATGAATAAGAAAAATGAAGATAATGCTATGTTTATTCTATTTGGTACTAATGTGGAATGCTATGGGAGGTGTTTCTTTGTCATTGTAATCCCAGGAGCCTTTTTTAAACAATCTCTGCCACCTGTATTCTGTTTGAGATACAATCATTCAATGTCTACAAACAAGTGATAACATTATTATGCATTTCTGTCCCTTTCATTCTTTACAAGAGTGACAAATATCCCTTTTCTTAGATCCAATAGCTCAGACTGGGCACCAGTGGACTCATTACCATTCTATTAATAAGCAGAGGCCTCCTGAGAGTATAGCTTTTTCAAGCTTTTAGTTTTTCCACTGGGTTTTCCCAACAAAAGCCTCGCTGGTTGGTATCTCTTTCATTTTACCATTCCCTTTGAAAAAAGAAATAATGGAAACAAAGTCCTGAGATTAGATTGGTGATACTGAAATGATTCTGAGAGCCAGCAACAATGCTGCCAACCTGAAACAGGGTGCTTACATTATTTATGAACATCAAATGTCACCAATTTCCCCTTCATCAGATAATTTCAGGAGACAGAACCATTTCTGTTGGGGGAGAGGGAGTATTTCTAAATGTGCAGCCCCTTCCTTCTCTCCCCACACCAGCCCTTCCACAGATCACTCTGGCTCCATGTCAACTTTTCCTCCGTAGGAAGAAAACAGTTTCAAGTTTCACTACAAGTCTCAGATCAGGTCTCTTGATAGGTATAAGTTTGTTCTAAGCCAAAGGCAACCCTCTGCAATGTGAAATCATTAGAAAGTCAACTGACTTTTTAAAATTCTGTTTCCTATGCTCCCTTTAGAAGTCAATTATCAGAGGGAAATTAGCAGGAGTTGAAAGGAAAAGACAATATCCCTCTGGCTCCCTCATCTATTTATTGCTTTGGTGGCTGGGAAGGAAGAACTCCAATAATGTGAGGAACAAACACAACCCATGTCACTGGGATTATCAATGTGAGAATATGAGAGCCAGCTATTCAGGAATATTTAACTAACATTTACCAGGGAGTCTGAGTCTTTTCAAAACCCTAGTTGCTAAGTAGTGATGTATACATGAATTTCATATCACACTTGCTATTATATGCTCATCCATCAAAACTGAGCAATGAGGCATGTTTAAAAACCAGCTATCCTATAACAGGGATCTTTTGGGGGGGGAGTTTTTGCTGTCTTTTCTATCAAACAGCCCACTCTTAGTTATGTCTTTGACATGTGAAAGGAATCTTAGATTTCTTAGAGTTTTGACCTTCTGCTTATAGATCAGGTATCCGGGAACCAAAACGGTTTTCCTAGGGTTAATGTTTCACACTTTGGGAGAGTAGAAGCAAGGCTATCAACTAAGCTTGTTTCTGGCATTGCACCCTTCAAATTTAACTAGAACTTAAAACAGCAACAGTCATTTCTTCTCTTACCACACAGGAAGGAAACCATGTTTCTACTGTCTGAGAACCACAGAGAAGTTCCAAAGATATTCACCCAATACTAGATGTTACAATAGGTGATAACGTGTAAAAATGAGCAGGTCATCTAAAAGCTGACTTAAACTGGAACGAATTAAGGTAGTGACAGAAGTAGAATTAGATTTGGTATGGAAGGTGCAAACATTTACTTATTATACCTGTATCCCTGTTACACTGTCCAATGGTTCACAAAGTGTTCGTTTCATTTCAGATTGCCTTCTGGGCACTAGTTTCATTTTTTCAACGTTATTTCTTTCTTTTTTGAGAGAGAGAGAGAGAGCATGCATGTGTGTAAGTGGGGGGAGGGAAGGGGCAGAGGGAGAGAGAATCTTAAGCAGACTTCCTGCTGAGTGTGGAGCCCAAAACAGGGCTTGATCTCATGACCGTGAAACCAACAGTCAGGCACTTAACCAACTGAGCTACTCAGGTGCCCCTAGTTTTAACTTTTTAATCTTACTTTTTGGATTGTTTGCTTGGTTTGGTTTGTCTTGTATTAATCAGGATTCTCCAATGGAAGGATATATATATCTACATATAAAATAAGAAATGGGCTCACATCATTGTGGAAGATGGCAGGTCCCATGATCTGCCACCCACATGTTGTAGACCCAGGAAAGCCAGTGGAGGAATCACTTTCAAGTCTGACTTGGAAGGCCTGAGAAACCAGGAGAGCCAAAGAATAAATCCTAGTTCAAGGGCAGGAGAAAACCCATATGTCAAAACCAGAAAGCAGGCAGGAAGGGGACAAATCCTCCCTTTCACTGCTTTTTGTTCTATTCAAACCCTGAATGGATTGGAAAATGCCCACCCACATGGAGGAGGGCAATCTACTTTACTGAATCCACCAGCTGAAATGCTAATTTTATCTAGAAACGTTCTCCCAGACACATCCAGAAATAGTAATTAATTTGGGCACCCTGTGGCTCAGTCAAACTGACAATTAAAATTAACCATCACAACATTTCACCCTAGTCTTAAAACCTCTGCTAGGTCTCAGGCTCCATCCCAGGGAGGCAGTCCCCAGATCCTTCAGCCTATATGACTAGAGAAATCCTTCAAGGCCTTCAAATTATTCTGAGTGAGATATATAAAAGTACAACCATCAACCCTACATCATGTAGGAGTAGTGACAACAATATTGTTATCATTATCATTAGTATAGCTACTGTTTACTAAGGAAAAACATCAAATCACTTCAGAAAAATTATCTCATCTCTAACAAAAGGAAATTGTGAAAACTCACAAATACATGGAAATTAAACACCACAGTCTTGAACAACTCTTGGGTCAAAGGAGAAACCAAACGAGAAATTAGAAAATATCTTGAGACAAATGTAAACAGAAACACAATATGCCAGAACTTATGGGACACAGCAAAAGTAGTACTAGTGAAGTTTATAGTGATAAGTGCTTACTTTAAAAAAGAAGAACAATTTCAAGTAAACAATGTAACTTTACACTTCAAGAAACTAGGAAAATATACTAAGTCCAAAGTTAGTAGAGGGAAGGAAATAATAAAGACTAGAGCAGAAATAAATGAAATAGGGAATAGGAAAACAATAGGGAAAAAAAACAGCAAAACTAAAAGTTGATTGAAAAGATAAACAAAATCTACAAACCCTTAACATGGCTAACTAAGGAAAAAAAGACAGAAGACTCAAAAATAAAATCAGAAATTAAAGAGAAGGCATTACAACCAATACTAAGAAAATAAAAGGGATCATAAAGACAATTATGAACAATGATATGCAAACAAATTGGACAATTTAGAAGAAATGGATCAATTTTCAGAAACACACAAGCTATCAAGACTGAATTAAGAGGAAATAGAAAACCTGAAGATCAATAATAAGTAAGGAGACTGAATTAGTAATCAAAACTTCCCAACAGAAAAGGCCCAGGACCAGACTGTTTCAAAAAACATTCAAAGAATTAACATCTACTCTTCTTAAACTCTTCAAAGAAACATAATAAAAGAGAACCCTTTCAAAGTCATTTTATGAGAGCAGCCTTACTTGGATGCCAAGATACCTGATACAAGACAAAGACACTACAAGAAAAAAAGACTACAAAACAATGTCCCTGATAAACATGGATACAAAAATTCCTAACAAAATATTAGCAAAACAAATTCAGCAGAACCCTGAACAGATCACACTGCACGATCAAGTGGAATTTTTCCTTGGCATGCAAGGATGGTTCAAGATACATAAATTAATCCATGTAATATACCATATTAATAGAATGAAGGATAAAAATCACATGATCATCTCAATAGATGCAGCAAAAGTCCTTGAGGTAGGTAACATTATTATATCTATTTTTACAAATAAGTGAAGGAAACATAGATAAATAAAGTGCACCTCTTTATTTAGTACATACATCAGGTAGATGTTAGAGCTAAGATTCAGTATCAGGCAATTCTAACTCTAGCACATACAACTATCTTCCTGCCAAATGAGATAAAACTTTCCCAAAAGGTCATGATGTTAGAAACAGAGTATTTGGTAATTATCAACGATTAAGAAATCACTATGTCTGAGACATTCTGCAATTCTTTCTCCTGTAAAGAAACATTCCAATGAGGGGACATTTTATCTATGAAAAAGCAAGACTCTTTGTCTCCCTCTCTCTCTCTTTTTTTTTTCACACAGCAAAATGTGTAAGCACTGATCAATATGTCCTCGTTTCCTGTTGTAACCCATCTCTACAGCTGAACAGAAAGTGAAAGTGATCTCACTTGGGGATTACAGGTGACACAGCACTAAGCCTTAGGACTACGTTGATGGTCAATACCTCATGGGCCATGCAATGCTGAGGTTTCATTGTGAGCTTTGAGGAATTGGAAGACAGATAGCTGATTCATCTAATTTCTACTCATTAATGACAGAGATTAATGCCTTCTGCTTTCCCTAGTGCCATTTGTATTTAGAAATTAATAGATCATCCACTTAATATATTATTAATATTACTTTTTTTTAAATACATTTTGAATGTCTCCTACATCTCAGACTTGCTGTATGTGTCTTCTAGGTATAGGATAAGAGATCTAATTCAGGCCTGGCCAATCCACATACTTTGTTTATGGATGGGCAGATGCCCTAGATTGTCAATGAGATAAACATCTGGAACCGTTTTTAAAGTTGGGGAGAAATAAAATTTCTTTTTCACTGGACCTGCTGATGTGAAAAGGGTGACACTGGTGACCACTTTGTCATTCCATTTGAAAGCCTGAATAGGAGGAAAGTTAAAACAATAGAAGATATGCCCAAAAGATGGGTTTCGAGTGGTTCATTTTTTAAATTTCTTTTTTAGAAGCATGAATTCAGGTTTTTCTGTTAGTTTCAATTAGAAAAATACTGAGCCATACAATTGCTATTTTCATACTGTATTTAAGAAAATCGAGGACCACAGATTCTGAGGAATATTTTACTTCATGTATCAACTATCCTTCTTAGAAATTAAGTCATAATTTGGAGCGAACTATGATTTTTAACCCATCTTCTTCCTGCTAATACTTGCCTGTCATTATTTGGACTTCATAAATAATTTTTTGAGAGCTTTAAACAAGAGAGAATAAAATATATTCCTTTTTCCCAAACTAAGGTAAATGTCCATTAAAAATAAAACAAACAAAACAGCAACAAATCTACTGCCTTGTTTAACTACTTTCTCCTACCTGACACTCATTCAAATAAAAAAGAAGAGCCAAACAGGAATAACTGGTTTAATTATTTGAATGGCACTAATCTCTTATATATCATTATTTCTACTACTTATAGTTGCCATATTTTAAGCACTTGCTATATTAATGGTACCTCATATAATTTCTCAATGAATCTTCAANCTTGCCTGTCATTATTTGGACTTCATAAATAATTTTTTGAGAGCTTTAAACAAGAGAGAATAAAATATATTCTTTTTTCCCAAACTAAGGTAAATGTCCATTAAAAATAAAACAAACAAAACAACAACAAATCTACTGCCTTGTTTAACTACTTTCTCCTACCAGACACTCATTCAAATAAAAAAGAAGAGCCAAGCAGAAATAACTGGTTTAATGATTTGAATGGCACTAATCTCTTATATATCATTATTTCTACTACTTATAGTTGCCATATTTTAAGCACTTGCTATATTAATGGTACCTCATATAATTTCTCAATGAATCTTCAAAATAATGGATGTGGCAGATTCTATTAATATCCATTAGCATTCTATTTTAAATTAGTAAGATAAATCTCAGATAAGCTGATTTCTCCAAAAATCACAAGCTAGTATGTAGTAAGTTGTGAATTTAATACAGCTCTGACTTTATAATATAGAGTCCATGCACCTAGCCATCCTTATTGGGAGTACACAGAATTTTATATCTTCCATTCACTCATTTAAATTACATAAAACACCCTTAACTTACAAAGGAGAAAGTTATTCCTAGTATATTTTCACACAGAATTATTTCCCCTAATTCTGTGGGCATGTTTTTTCTTTTGCCAATTCATTGCCCTCTTCCTATTCTCTTTAAGGTCTAGAGGAAAAGAGGGATTTCCCAGTGACATAGATAATTTTCCTCAGGATACCCAATTCATACTTTATTTGTATTATCCGCATGAGGAGAAAATTGCTTTCCCTCCTCAAATTATTAAATAATTTACTTATAGCCCAATGCAAACTGTAATGGAATGCATGAAGTGTATAACCCATATTCTAAGTTCTACTGTCATATACATATGAGAAACAAAACAAAACAAAAATGAAGATACATAAACAAGGCCTATCACCCCCATTTGTATTGGAACAAAGGTGGTAAAATGATCATGAAGATGATAAGAATAATAAAAATATCTATGTCTATTAGAACTTNAAAGTCTCCTACATCTCAGACTTGCTGTATGTGTCTTCTAGGTATAGGATAAGAGATCTAATTCAGGCCTGGCCAATCCACATACTTTGTTTATGGATGGGCAGATGCCCTAGATTGTCAATGAGATAAACATCTGGAACCGTTTTTAAAGTTGGGGAGAAATAAAATTTCTTTTTCACTGGACCTGCTGATGTGAAAAGGGTGACACTGGTGACCACTTTGTCATTCCATTTGAAAGCCTGAATAGGAGGAAAGTTAAAACAATAGAAGATATGCCCAAAAGATGGGTTTCGAGTGGTTCATTTTTTAAATTTCTTTTTTAGAAGCATGAATTCAGGTTTTTCTGTTAGTTTCAATTAGAAAAATACTGAGCCATACAATTGCTATTTTCNATGCAAAAAGCAGCTAGATGAAACAGGATTTTAATCTACCCCAGTTGTATTACCGCTTGTATCCCTTTTTCTTTGTACAATGACAATTATCTTTGATTACCTTTACTGATATGCTTCTTTCCAATCTCTTACTTTTCTTCAGTATTTAAAAGAGCACTGAAATCCATAGCTAAGGTTTTCATCAACACTCATGTCTAGCACTTTCATCAGTTATGGAAAGTCGTTATGAATTAGAACCAAATACATTTGGGTTTTGCCTCTAAGACAATCAATTATTCATTTTATCCCAAGCAGCAATGATCACTTTCTAAAATCAGAATACCCATTGCACCCTTTATGTAAAAGCTACTATTATCCAAATTTTATAACGGATAGAATTAAAAAAAGAGGGAAATGAGAGAGAAGAGAGAGAGAGAAAGAGAAGGTTAATTTCATTATTACTAACAAAACCTCTGCCTTCTCTACTACAATCCTGTTTTTAGATCCTTCGTGTGATATATTAGGTACAAATTGGTTTGATTTCTTTTTAAAATTGAACACAACTTGAGTGCCTAATAAGTGTGAGTAGAGGACTTATGTAGTGGAAACTCAGGAAATGATTACCGAAAGAATAAAGAATTCACACTTGTATACAAATTTTACAAGATTTATATATAATAAGATTAACAGAACAAAATTTATTCATATGGTTTGGAGAACATTGTATTGTATTAACAAATGACAGAAGTGATTTACTTAAGCCTTTTGTAAATTACTTAACCATTCATTTCCATTTTTTTTTTGTTAAAGAGGCAGGGCAAAATTGGAGGCAGAAAAAATGTTCAAGTCTCCAGTCATTAAACTAATTTTATTTTAAAAATTATAATAATAACTAAATATGCATATTAGTAGTAATTTAAAGTGTTCTCCATATGTGATTTCTCTTGTTACATTTTCATGCTCAATCTCTCAGATAAGTACGATGGATGAGGTGTTAGCAAGAGGTTTGGTGATTTATACATAATCTTGTGAAAATTGTAGACATTAGCTTTAGATCAAATCTGATTTCACAGTCTATTATTTGTTTTATATAACTCTTGAATTCTACTTATCTACTGACATGATGAAGGAAATGCTGTTAATAGTCAAGCGAATAAGAAATTTTAGACAATGGAATACTATGCAAAAGTGAGAATAAATGAACCCCTCAAATACATCATAAGGATGACTCTATCAAATTAAGTATGAGTAAAAGAAAGGGAACACAAAGAACATGTGAAATTTCCTCTCATTGATAAAATGTTTAACAGTAATCTGTGGTATTAGGAGTCAGGTTACCTTTGGGTCTGAGGAATACCAGGGATACCTCCTGACTGAAGAAGGTATGAAATGGGGCTTGTAGGATGTTGGAAATGGCTGTGTGATTGGGGTGCCGGTTACGTAAATGTCTGGCTGTTTTATCTGGCTGTTTACTTGAAATGTGCAGATATTTTTGTATGTTGGCCTTAATTTAATAAAATTTTATTAAAAAAAGAAATATTAAAGATATCAAGATCATTAATAGGCAAATAATTTCCCATTTTCAAATTATGAAAGAAGTAAATTTCACACACACACACACACACAAGAAATTCCTGCACAAAACTTGGTTGTGAGTCCTTAAAGAAATATAAAATACTTTCTTGGAAAAAACTTTTTTCCCCAACCAATGTGACATTTAGTTGAAGAAGAGAAATACATTATTCTTTTTAAAATTTTTTATAATAATTTTTTTATTATATTAGTCACCATACACTATATCCTTAGTTTTTGATGTAATGTTCCATGATTCATTATTTGCATATAACACCCATTGCACCATGCAATATGTGCCCTCCTTAACACCCATCACTGGCCTATCCCAATCCCCCACCCCCCTCACCTCTGAAGCCCTCAGTTTGTTTCCCAGAGTCCCCAATCTCTCATGGTTCATTCCCCCTTCTGTTTACCCTGCCTTCATTCTTCCCTTCCTTCTCCTACCAATCTTCCTATTTCTTGTGTTCCATAAATGAGTGAAACCATATGATAATTGTCTTTCTCTCCTTGACTTATTTCACTAAGCATAATCTCCTCCAGTCCTGTCCATGTTGCTGCAAATGTTGTGAAATCGTCCTTTCTGATGGTTGAGTAATAGTCCATTGTATATATGGACCACATCTTCTTAATCCAGTCATCTGTTGAAGGGCATCTCAGCTCCTTCCACCATTTAGCTATTGTGGACAATGCTGCTATGAACATTGGGGTGCATATGGCTCTTCTCTTCACTACGTCTGTATCTTTGGGGTAAATACCCAGTAGTACAATTGCTGGATCATAGGGTAGCTCAATTTTAAACTTTTTAAGGGACCTCCACACTGTTTTCCAGAGTGGCTGTACCAACTTGCATTCCTGCCAACAGTGAAAGAGGGACCCCCTTCCTCCACATCCTCTCCAACATTTGTTGTTTCCTGCCTTGTCAATTTTTGCCATTCTAACTGGCGTAAGGTGGTATCTCAATGTGGTTTTGATTTGAATTTCCCTGATGGCNGAATATTTTTTCATGTGTCTGTTAGCCATTCGTATGTCTTCATTGGAAAAGTGTCTGTTCATATCTTCTGCCCATTTTTTGATTTGATTATTTGATTCCTGTGTATTGAGTTTGAGAAGTTCTTTGTAGATCTTGGATACTAGTCTTTTATCTGTAGTGCCATATGCAAATATATTCTCCCATTCTGTGGGCTGCCTCTTAGTTTTTTTGACTGTTTCCTTGGCTGTGCAGAAGCTCTTTATCCTGATAAAGTCCCATAAGTTCATTTTATCTTTTATTTCTCTTGCCTTTGGCGATGTGTCGTGAAAAAGGTTGCTCTGGCCGATGTCATAGAAGTTGTTGCCTATGTTCTCCTCTAGAATTTTGATGGATTCCTGTCTCACATTGAGGTCTTTCATCCATTTGGAGTTTATTTTTGTGTATGGTGTGAGAGAGTGGTCAAGTTTCATTCTTTTGCATGTAGCTGTCCAATTTTCCCAGCACCATTTATTGAAGAGACTGTCTTTTTTCCACCGGATGTTTTTTCCTGCTTTATCAAAGATTAGTTGCCCAAAGAGCCGAGGGTCCATTTCTGGGTTCTCTATTCTGTTCCATTGGTCGATGTGTCTGTTTTTGTGCCAGTACCATGCTGTCTTTGTGANTTTCCAGGAAGGCATCCATTTCTTCCAGTTGTTTAATTTATTGGCATAAAGCTGTTGATAAAAGTTTCTAATGATCCCTCCTATTTCAGTGGTGTTGGTTGTGACCTCTCCCTTTTCATTCATAATTTTATTAATTTGGGTCCTTTCTCTATTCTTTTGAAAAAGTCTGGCCAGTGGCTTATTGATCGTATTTATTCTTTCAAAGAACCAGCTTCTAGTTCTGTTGATCTGCTCTACTGTGCTTCCGGTTTCTAATTCATTGATCTCTGCTCTTATCTTGATCACCTGCCTTCTCGTGCGTGGGTTAGGCCTGTTCTTCTGTTCCAGCTCCAGCTTCTTGAGGTGAGAATATAAAAACTGCATTTTAGATTTTTCTATTCTTTTGAGTGAGGCTTGGATGGCTATGTATTTTCCCCTTAGGACCGCCTTTGCAGTGTCCCACAGGTTTTGGACCGATGTATTTTCATTCTCATTGGTCTCCATAAATTGTTTAAATTGATTTTTGATTTCCTGGTTTACCCAATCATTCTTGATCAGGATGGTTCTTAGCTTCCAAGTGTTTGAACTTCTTCCAAGTTTTTCCTTGTGATTGAGTTCCATTTTCAAAGCACTGTGGTCTGAGAATATGCAGGGAATAATCTCAGTCTTTTGATATCAGTTGAGACCTGTTTTGTGACCCAGTATATGGTCTATTCTGGAGAAAGTTCCATGTGTGTTTGAAAGGAATGAGTATTCTGTTGTTCTACCGCCCATCCTCCGGTTCACTTATTCGTTCTTCTGCCTCATTCACCCCGGCCGTCAGAGTGTCTAGTTTAGACTGCAATTGATTCATAGCATTTTTAATTTCTGCCAGATTTGCTCTCATTTCTGCCCTTAGAGATTCTATATTCTGCCTTTAGAGATTAATATTGTTTTAAATATTTTTTTCAAGCCTACACATCATCTTGACCATTGTTACTCTGAACTCCATTTCTGACAATTTGGTTATATCCATATCCATCATTTCTGTGGCAAAGGCCACAGTCTTTGTCTCCTTTCTTTGTTGGGGGAGATTTCTCCTTCTCGTCATTCTGATGAGGAGAGGTTGCAAGGATGTACAGAGCCCAAATTATTGACCAGGACCCAGGCAGTATGCACTTGTTTTATAGGGACCTCAGGGATGTGGGCTTCTTGATTTTTCAGCCTGCCTTCTCGTGGAGGGGCCTGATACACTGATACTCTGGCAACCTTGTCTGCGTAGTGTCACCCTGTCCCCTGCGAGAGGGGATGGGGATGGGCAGAATGTGAACCGGAATTTCTGGGCTTTTGTTCTCTGGCAGCTTTCCCTGGAGGTTTTCTGTGACTCTTCTGAGCAGCAGTGGCCATACCCTAGCCTCTGTCTCAGAACAGAGAAATCACAGTCCGCTCTCCACTGAGATCTCTTGGCCACTTTTACTCTGTTTCTGTCGGTGTTGCTAAAAGCCCTGCAGTGTCCCGGCTTGTGTGCCCCACAGCCCCTCTCTCAGCCCTCACTTCTAGGGCAGGCACATCTCTGTCCTTTGTGCTTCTAACACCACCAGCCGCCCCCAGTTCCCGTGCGCGCTTCTGAGCTCCCTGTTTCAGTGTGGTTCGCACGCGCTCTAGAGTGCCGGTTTTCAGGTAGCATGTGTGCTCCTGAGCTCCCAGTATCAGTCTGGTTCCAGTGAGTGCTCCGGAGCTCCTGTTTTCAGTCAGGTCTCGTACATGCTACCAAGCTCTTGGTTTCAGTCTAGTTAGAGTGTGCGCTCCGGAGTTCCGGTTTTCAGTTTGGTCACACGCGCGTTCCCTGGCTCACGGTCTCAGTCTGCTTTCTCACGGGTGCTGGTCCGGTAGTCTGGCTGGCTCCCCAGTGCAGGTGCCTACTGCTTCCCAGTGCCCGATTGCAGCGGCTCCCCCCCCCTTCTGTTTATCTTCCGATATCTGTGCGCAGATTCACGGCTCCCCACTTCGTACCTCAATACTCAGTGCTGGAGATGTTCATTTGTAGATATCCAGATGTATCTTCCTGAGTCTCAGGCTGATTTCGTGGGTGTTCAGGATGGTCTGGTAGATATCCAGCTCAACTCAGGGGACCCAAAAAGTGGTCCCCTACTCCCCCACCATTTTTTTTCTCCAAGAAATACTTTATTCTAATGAAGTTTATTTTTTAGACATTTAATGTTACCAAAACATTTGACACCAACAAAAAACATATTTAATAAAATAATTATTATTTTCGTCTGTATTACTAACTAAACAAACAAAAGCAGAAAAGAATGGCGATACCTGGGCCAAAATTAGTATATTTTAATTTTTAGAATTTTCTAAAGTCTCTAGGTGTTCTGTTTCTATCTTACCATTGGAGGGAGCCCCCAAAGTTGAAAAATCAAGTGACTAGGATGAGAGTTACAGAACAAGGAGGATTTCTCTCCTGGCTGGGACAGTGCTTCCTAAAAGGAGTCCTGGGAAACATTCATACTGTGAGAAGTTCATTGGAGACTTAGGAGAAAAAAAATGATTTCATACTAAAAATAAATTTAAGAGGTATTGATGTAAAGCATTCATCTGTTCTTTGTCTAAGTAATTGATATGTATGGAAAACTACATTCAACAACTGTAGAATACATATTATTTTGAATTGTGAGATGAAATATTCACCATAGTGAGTCAGGGCATAAAGAACTGTCAATACATTCTAGGCGTTCTTTTTCTGACAAAAATTGAATCACATTAGAAATAAAAATATATCTATATCTATAAACACTTCCATTTATTTCAACATTAAGCAACACATTTCCAAATAATCCAAAGATGATACAAGAAATTTCTGTGAAATCAGAAAATAATAAAGCATTTTCAACGAAGACACTAATTTCCATAAAGCTCTGAATTAAATTAATACATAGGAGAACACAAGTAAATGTAACAGAAGCAAAAATAGAAAAATTCAGCAATCCATGTGCTGGTTCTTTAAAAAGATTAATAAAATGAATTTACCCCTGTCAATACTGATTAAGAATGGAGGAAAAGAGGAAAAAAAAATAGAGAACAGATTACTGATAACAGGTTTTAAAGACTTGATTTCACAATAATCCTGCAAAGAGTAAAAAGATAAGAAAATATTATAAATATTTTATACAATAATTGAACAGCTTGCATAAAATGAACAAATTCCTTAAAAAGCAAAATTTATCAAAAGTGACTCAAAAAGAAAGAGAATATGTGAATAGCTCTCTATACCATTAAAATATTGAATTAATTATTAAAAGTATGGACACTGGGGTGCATGGGTGGCTCAGTCATTAAGTGTCTGCCTTCAGCCTTGAGCTCATTATTCCAGGGTCCTGGGACTGAGGCCTGCATCAGGGCTCCCTGTGCATTGGGAAGCCTGTTCTTCCTCTCCCACTCCCCCTGGTTTTATTCCCTCTCTCGCTGTCAAGTTAAATAAATAAAATCTTGAAAAAAAAGAAAAAAGCATGCACACTCACAAAAATCCAGTCTGGAACCATTTTACTGGCAAATTATATCAAATATTTAAGGAAGAAACAATGCCAAATTTACACAAAATAGTAAAACACACACACACACACACACACGCACACACATGAGGTAGAATGCCACCGAACATTTCATATAGTAGGCATAACCTTAAAATTAAAACCTAACCAAGATATTGTAAGAAAATAAAATTATAGGAAAAGATCTCTATAATTATAGAAACACATATCCTAAAAATATTGGAAATTCATATAAAATACAGTAGGTTATCACTGTGGGGTGCTGAATAATGGCTTTCCAAAGATGTCCACTACTAATTCCTAGAAACTGCAGTTAGGTTATATGGCAGAGGGACTTTAGGGTAGGAGATGGAACTAAGTTTGCTAATCATTTCATCTTAAAGTAGAGACATTCTATTGGATTATCTCCAGATCCTTATAAGTAGAGCAGAGAAGCAGAAGAGGGAAAGAAAGATGGCACCATGAAAAGGATGTGGGCCAATGCTGATGGCCTAACAGAGTCTACGTCATGGAAAAAAATTGGAGGAAGGAAGGAAGGAAGGAAGGATTGACTTATGAATGTATTAAAATCTGTGATTTGCATAATTTGAGTCAATTTCAGTTTATGGTGACATTGGCTCTTTTAAGCTTAAAATTTTTGTTTATTGTAGAGATTAAAAAAATCTACACTATCCAGTTTTTTTTTTTCTATGCTATCCAGTTTTAAATAAATGTGAGATGACACCAATTTTAAAAATCTGACCCCTTGCCTGAACTGAAATACTAAGGCAGTTATATATATCTGCATACAGTACATTAAGTCAAGGGAATTTATGTGAACATCTAATCCCTGTTAACTCCAGATAATATCATTGAAAGTGATGGTTTAAAAAATTAGTGATAGATTTAAGAACACTGATAGGGTGACAAAGATTACTAAAAGCTTGATCAAATAAAGGAGGATATTGACACATTCCCTATTTTCAAACTTCTGGCAGATCATTTTCATTATCGGGAGCTATGGGAGCAAGTGTTTTATTTCACTCCTATTCCAGAAGCTTGTTAGTAATGCAGGTTTTCAGGCTCTACCCTGAACCTGTTAAACCAGCATCCGAATTTTCACAAGACTGGAAATTTCTATATGTATTACATTTGGAGAAAATGCAATGTAGAGAATGAGTATGGTATGAGTGAAATTAGTCAACGATAAAGGGTTAGAATGTGTATATATAGATTTTTTTTAACTCTCTCAATTTGCCACAATATATGCATTCGATTATGCCATATATTAACAGCCTAGAACAATTCCTAAACTCTGATGTATCAATTTTCTTTTCTTGGAAGCTTATTTTAGTGAATTAGCAGAAACTTGGTGAAGGTAAAAAACAGAAATAACACATCACTGAAATATATAAAGCCTACAACAAAAGCAAATGAATGCCTAACACACAGAAGAACAATTAAGTAAACATGGGGCCTCCCTGTAATAGATCAGAATTTATCTGATACATACTATCATGAAGATCATAATTAAGAATATTTTTGTGATATAAAAATAAATGATAAAAAGCAAACCTATGGATGCGTTATCACCACAAATAAAAAGGACATAAAAAGTAACCATATCACAAAGGAACATTTCATGAATTTATCAAAGGCAGAGTTTATTCCTCTTCCAGTAGGGACACTGAGCCATTTTAAAATTTTGTTCTAGTTTGTATAATTTCCTGTTTTCTCTAACCAGATATATTAATTCTTAAATAAAAAAATAAAGTTAATTTGAGGAAATGCTTTTTGGAAATGAAGAAACAAAAGGTTAAATTTGGGATTCCTTTTGCTGAATATGAATAAACATAGATGCAATAAAATAGGGCAGAAGAGAGAATTCTGAGTTGTCCTAAATTTCATCTCTTACTGAAAATAGGACAATGAAACAAGAATTCTGACTTGCCCTAAATTTCATCTCTTTCTGCTAAGTCAGCTTTAATAAAACAGAAGGTGACCTTTTTTGACATATATTTCTGATTGGCACTCATAACAGAGTTACTGCCTACCAACATGTAATTGAAATTAGCTCTTAGAGAGTCATTTCCCCCTCTCAGACTATAAATATGTAGAGGGTTATCTGTGAGTGTAGCAGGGAAAAGTGGGTGGAGGGGAAGGGATACACAAACCAGTCCAAAACGTCCACAGATATTTGTGACACAGCTTTATCTTAAGTAAACAGAATGAAACAAAGAAGTAATTCTATGTCCTACTTTTTTTTTTTTTAAGAAAAGGACTTGCTTTATAAACTTCTTTGAACAAAATCAGTCCAGGCCCTCCATTTTTATTTTTACTAATGAACCAAATTTTAAGTTAAATAAAGTAGAAATGTGTGTGCCTATTTTCAACAAATTTTGCCATGCAGCGGTCATTGATTAAAATAACTGATAGCAAATAAGACCAACTTATAGAAGCATGACAAGCTCCTTTCAACATTTTTTAGTCTAAATGATATCTTAATTCTGCATAATTTGAAACGGGTATTCACATAAGATCCTCTTAGCTTGATCAAGGTTGATGTGGATAGCTGAGAAACACCAAATCAAAGGAATTTTACTAAACACACACAGAGAGGTTCATTACTGCAAAGACATATAATACTACTCTGACCACACTCCCTGTAGGCTAAAATCTTACTTCCTTAAGAGAAAGAATGACAAAAATAATGCAAAATCTACATTATCAATATTTTTGCCATGTGTCTCTCACTGCACAAACAAGAATACTGTGTGTGTAATCCCATGCAGACCTTAAATCATATTAGATAAAAGATCTTCAATAAATTCCTTCAATTGGTCACCAGGCAAATAAACCTACTAAAACCTACTTTGACATACAGAGTAACATAATGTAACATAAGGAAACCATGTAGTTTCCCCATAATTGGTATACATTGCTTTCTAGAATTAGAAGCATTCTTATAAGGTATATCACCAGTGATATTTATTTACTACATTAAGAAAGAACATGCTAAACCTTCCATCCTAAGGTAAAATATACTTTATTATCTGCAACATTCCGAGAATTTCATTAATAGGTATGTGCACTAAATCTGCAGTAGGTGACTAATGTCAGCTTCCTGTAACCATCTCAGGTGACTTGATGGAGAAATTAAAAACAAGAAGAGCCAGTAAACCAGTTAAGTGGCACATGAGCAATATTTTTGAACAATCAGTTATGATAGAAATATATTAAGATGGCCTAAGGGTCTTTCACATGTCTAGTGGAAATCTGTAAGCTTTAATTTTTATACCTAAACATATTATACCTTGTGGTATGCAATCGTACCTTGGAGAAAGTCTTGGGAGTACTTATACCCCACCCCCTTTTTGCATAGGATCTCCCATAAACTGACAAGGTTCAAAGCTGTCTTTCAGAGGGAACCGAAATGCTGTCTCCTGGCTATAGTCCTAATTCAGACAATGAATAAAGCATTTACTATCTTATTTTGAGGTTTGCTTTTTTTTTTTTTTTTTTTTCCAACAGGTGTCTTCCTTACTGAGGGATGACTTACCATTCCCTGTCATATTTTTTTATAAAACAGTGCTTGAACATTATTAGGCCCTTAACTTAATAAACTTGAATGACTGAACAGGTTGGTGTTCACGTTGAAGTTACTCCTTGCAGAGTGGAGTATGGAGTAATAAGTGCTGATGATCAAAAAGTTTCTCCTTACAGGAAAATGTCTCCTTGTGCTGTCAAATCTTTGGGTTTATTTCTGAACACTGAAGCCCAACCATTAGCTTACATCAAGCAGGTTCAGACAGCAAAAAGACCAGACAGTTACATCATTTAGTATCAGAAACAAGTCATTATAAACAACAGAATTAACAGAGGTGGTATCAGAGGCTGATTACTTTTACACAAAGAGCAAGGGAAGTTACTTCAAAAAATAACTTTTATCGCTTTAGAACCAAGTTTAAATCTATAAATTCCACAAGTACACAACACTTTCCCAAATGTCTTTTTCGCCTAAGTTATAGAGAAGTGGCGGGTAAAGGTTTCAAATGAGGTTATTATCTTGTATTTGCAATATGTGCAAACTTTGGTCCAAGATGCTGAAGATATTTCAATGTAAAATTACCTAGATTTTTTTTCTTTAATTATCTTTTTCATAATCTGTCTTCTCCTAAAGGAGGTAATAACGGAGAGGTGTTTGGATCATTTTCTACCCATTAAAAGTTTATTATAAATGAAAAACAAGAGTCTTCACCCCCCAAAAGACTCTATTTGATTTGATTTAATTTGATTTGATTTGAAGGGTTCTCTCTTCCACAGGCCTGCCCAGACTTTTGCATCACAGAGTTGTGCAGTGGGGGCTCTGTCCTGCTCGACATAGTTACTTGCCTGTCTTCACTTAATGACTCTCATAAAAATCTCTGAATCAGAGCAAATGGTCTATGTTCCTCCACTGCCCTGGGTCCTTTGAGCACTTGTGAGGGGCTCATTGATTACTGTGGGAACATTTGCTAAGGGTCTGTGGCTTGGGTTCTGAGCAAAAACTTCTCCAAGGAGTTTTGTTTCTCTTTTGTTTTCACATTTAAAATGGCATTAAAAATGCTTCAGATATGATCTTGCTTTGAAATAGAATTCTCTCAAGTTGTGTTTAATATTTCACTACGTGGCTTTCAGAAGTTTCAGACCCTGTGTCTTTAAACATCTTTTGTTCATCTTTGCAGGTACTGGTCTTGTAATATTGAAAGGAAGGTAGGTCTGCTATTTTTGTAATGGAAAGATACACCCAGGCTTATTCATTAAGGACAATAGATTAAGCACACACAGGACATAAGTGAGTCTGACTGAGTTCCTGCTCAGATGCCAGCTAGGAATCTGGTCCTCATTTATGTTGTGATTCATTGGCCATAGGGGTCTGTCACACACAGAGATGACAGAATATGAGAGCTAGGGGGAACTGCAGAAGGGTAGAAATTTGCACATTATTACTTAGATGAGCAAAGTAAATGCATCTTCTTCACCCTTTATAACTAGCCTCTTTTCCTTTTTTTGTGCCTCCATCCTGCTGTGTTTGTTGGGTGTAGAAAAGGATGAAAGTTTAACTTGCTAATTGAAATTACTCTAGTTACTTGTGATTTTTAAATGTGTTTTTCAAGTAACTCACTTTCTTACAGGTAAATGCTACAATCTTCAGTTTTCTTCTTCCTTCTCATGTTCTTTCTGAAGATAATGTCTGGATATGTAAATGCTGGAGAGTTTTCAGTGATGTTTAAAAGGGCATTTGGAGGCGATGTAGAGATTAACCTGGAGCACAAATAGAAATAAACTAGCTCTGTGACTGAGCTTGGCTGGGACAGTCCCTGTTAATGACTGTGGTACTGGTGTTGTTAATAACAATGACCAGAGCCAGTTATAGAGACGATAGCCTATGGCAGAGCAGCTGTTTTGTGTTAGGCCTTGCATTCCGAAATCTAGTATACTTATTATTTCATTTAGTTTATTCCTTCATTCAGCCTGTATCTGAGCACTTTGAACAAGCTAGTCACTGTTCTAGGCTCTAGGAGATTTAGCACTGAACAAAATAGACCAATTTCTATTGTTACGAAATCTATACATCAGAGTTACTAGTTCACGATCCATGTTTTAGGAATATTAAATGATTTAATTTATTTTCTAGGTGGTGAAACAAGTCCTCTGAAAAAAATGACTTGCTCGAAGTCAAAGAAAAAGTTAGTGAAAAATCCATAATCAGAATCCCAGTTGACTAACAAATGCCTTAAGTATCTATAACAGGGGTTAGCAAACTATAGTCTGTGAACCAAATCTGTCCGCTGCCTGTTTTTGTAAATAAAATTTTGTTGGAATATGGCTTTTGCCCTACAATAAGAGTTGAGTAGTTGCGGGAGAGGCCATATGGTTCACAAAGCCTAAAATATTTACCATCCATCCCTTTACAGAAAATACTTTCCAACTTCTATTTTGTAATACAGGTAGCTCTACTCATGACAATCTTTTAAGAAGGTGTAGTCATAGCCATTTACCACCTGTGTCACCTTGAACAAGTCAATTAACCTCTCTGAGATTCAATTCCCTTATCCATAAATGGGAGATAATAATTAGTGCATTGTTAGTAGTGAAAATTTAATTAGCTAATGTATGTAAAACACAGAGTTGATAAAAGCAGAGAAGGTGGTTATTAACATTTGTAGCTGAATAGCTTCTCTGTGAGCTTCCATCTGTGGAAGTGAAGATACAGGGTGAGAATTTGTTTCTTCTGTTTCTGTGCCTTAACAACCAATGGCTTCCTGGGAGTTTTGGCACATGATTTTCTAATGTGAAGGTTACATACAGCACTCAGGAGTAAGCACAATGAGTCTGGGCTTTAGAGGTGGCTCAGCTCAGCAAGAGACATCTTTTCTTATAAATTTGTGAATCACTGCTAAGAGACTTCCAAGTTTTGGGATTGACTTAATGAGAAAAGAGGAATGAGGAGCAATTACATTTACATTAAGTGGACAACATTACCCTTGATAAGACTACTGGAACTGAAACACCCACTTCTCCCTCAGGTGTAGTCTTAGAAGCACAGAACTGATTGATTCATTAAATATGTGTTTGTTTTTGCCTCTGAAATTAGCTGTTTCCTAAGATAATTCCGTGGTCACCGAGGACTAAATTCCAATTTATAGTGGAATTGTTAAACTGGCACAGAGACTATGAGAAGTTTCAAGAGAGGCCGGCATTTAACATCCATGAAATATGCAAATTCCAAAAAGTATTTGGAAATTCTCAGTGGGACCCATAGGCCATTTATAATTCTATAATTGAAGAAGCAAGTCCACATACTGCAACAATGTGCTGCAATTCCATCTTCAGTATCATAACAATCAAATTAGCAAATACTTATGCAATGCTTTCTATGTACCATTGTCTATGCTAAGGATTTTATTAACTTTATCCTGTTTAATACTCTTAGCCATCTTAAAATATAGGCATTACATTTCTATTACAGATTAGAAAATTGAATCATCAGAGGTTAACCAGATTGTAGCAGACTGCAGAGCTCTGAATTACACACGTGGAATGGAGATGCACACCCACCAGGTCTTCCTGCTTACAGACAATCATCTTTGTGAATACTTCTATGCCATTTCCAGATTGTATATATGCTTATCTAGGGTGCCTCTGTGAAGCCTTCTCTGACAATACTAAGATTTTACTTCACTACTATTTTTATCCAAACTATCTGACATTATGCCTAATAATTATCTCACCCACTTGAAGTAAGGGGACACAGAGTTAGCCAGGACTGCAATAACAAACAACAAACAAACAAAAAAAAAAGCAGAAGCAAAACGAAAAACTTTCTCTTGAGATCACCTTTGGCTTACTGGTGTCCTTCTTTCCATTAGTCAACTTCTGTGCTAATAAAATATTTACCAAAGCAGTTATTTGCATAAAATTCCCAGCGTTTGCTCAGGCTGTTATTGGGATTTGAATGACAGCCAATATTTATTGTACATTATTCATATCATAGGCACACGGCAATAAAGTTTAATATGCAACATCTCATTTAACCTTCAAAACAATCCTGTGAGTTAGATATTATCATTTCTAATTTCCATGCAAAGAAACAGATTCAGAGAGATTAAGTAATCTGATCAAATTCATAGCACCTCTAAAAGTGGAGTTAGCATTCACACCAAAATCCACGTAATTTTGAAGTCTGTCTTCTTTTAAATACTTCTCCACAGTTCACTATAAGAGCCTAGTTTTTCATTAGCTGTTTAAGGATACTCCATCTTACTCTAATATGCTCTGAAAGATGCTGCTTATCACTTATTTTTAAGGGAATGTCTTGTTTCTATCTTTGTGCCCTTCCATTTTTCTGTCTGCCTTCATTATGAGCCTGCTGTCACCTTTAGTTAGCCCCCTTCATCTCTATCTCTTTGGATCATTCTGTCCAGATCCAGTAAACTGGAACCTTTTCATTTACTGCCCTTTGTAGGTGGAAATACTAACCTCCACAATTAATCTACACTTAAAAATTCTCCTCTACCACACTCAAATAAACACTTCCTGTCAAACACCATTTACTGTCCATCATAGCTGTTTTTATGTAAGTTTTATTTTTAACTTTTCCTATGTTGAGTGGTTCCTTAAGCAAATTCTCCCCAGAGTAAAGAAGCACTGAAAGACACTCAAACTTAGTTGCCCACCAATGTATGAAAAGGACTGTTTTAAAGTGAAGAAGAATAAGGAATAAAAGGAGCTCAGGACGGCAGAGTTGTTAAAGCATCCTCATCATAGACATAGAGATAGGAATCAAAAGGATCTGGATTTGGGCCCCAACCATCTTAATTAGGAACTATATGGTCTTGGAGAATTATTCACTATTACTGAGTCCTAATTTTACTATCTGAGAATAAATCATCTGCACCCTTCACTGAGTTGTTTAACTGGTCTGTACTTGTTGAATGCCAACTGTGCCACGCTCCTTACAAAGGCTGATTGGAACAAATGGTACAAGGCAAGGCTTGTGGTTGGGGTTTAACACAGGAATCAACTAAACCAGAACAAAGGCTAAATGCCATTGACCAATCTTATGGCAGTCTGGAGGGTTCCATCCAACCCTTTATATTAGTACATTTATTTTAAAGGGAACATTGAGTTTAAGAACTCTCATGTATTCTTTTAGAGTCAAGGCAGGTTAGGGAGCCAAGGAGAAGATTTTTTGAGAATAGAAATATAATAACTGGTCTGACAAAACCTTATTTTATGAATTGATATAAAAGTTAAATGCCAAAAGTCATAATATATTCATCATAGTGGGTTAAACATATAACAAATTACTTTAATGATAGATTAGAATGCAAACAATTAGAAACTGCTAGAAAAATATGAAGTGTATGGTCACAAAATGAAGAGGCTAATCAACTGGGAATGTGTAAAATGTTCCATGAGAGGAACAAGCTGATAATAAAGATGTGGAAAGTATATTTTAAACACTCATTGTGATTTTCACACAAAATGATGCCATGATACCGACATTGCCTTAGGGAGAACTCATGTCCGCTCACATATCCCTCTAAGGCAATCTTTGGGGAGGCTGATTTCCCAGCCTTAACACCTGGCTACTGTGTTCAATGCATTTTCAGGTAAGTTGCATTCAGAGCAGCACAGAAAACACATGTTTTGAAAGGTCTTGATTTCAACGATTTCTTGAATTCCTCTGTACTTACTCCAGGTAATTCTAAAAATCAGAACAAGAAGGGCTTTTAGATACCCTTGGGTATCAAGCTTTTATCTGACAATTGAAAACAAAAACAAAAACAAAAACAAACAAAACCCAGATCTCCAGTATGTTAAGTGACACACAGCTTGTCCAGAAGGAGAGTCTAGAAAAGCTGTGAATATGTAATGGACAACTGTAGCTACTATTTCTTGAATACCTTTTATATTGCAAGGCTAGGTGTTATGAACACATTGCCCTATTTGGTCAACACAATGAACCTATGAGTATGATATTGCTAACTTTATTTAAAAGAGGAGGGAATTAGAGCTTGGGGAATTGAAATGACTTTCCCTAATAACAAGTAATTTATCTGTAGTCCAAACATAGATGTTTGACTTCCACATTCATTTTTTTTTTCAATTCTACAAGTTGCCTCCATATTCAGATTTATTTTGTTAAAAACAAAACAAAACAACAAAGTCCATGCCATGAGTACAATAGTCTTTAAGAAGTTATGTATTCAAAACTACCAGAAATAAATATACTGGTGCTTATTTTTCTCCTTATTCACTAATTCTTTTGATATAGACATGCAGTCTAAGATAATAACAACTTTATAACTCACAAGAAGGAAAACACCCTTTAGACACACATATATATTTTTTTCATTAAGAAGAAACAACTTGTATGTATTAAGAAAATTTAACCCTCACTTCAGCAACCTGATTGATGATGTCTGGAAATATAGTTTACTATACCTTAGCAAGTTACTGGAAGCTTTCCTCTATTACCCAGGATGCTAGAAAAAAAGCGGAAAAAAAAAAGTTGTGCTGTTCCATATTTATTCTGTCATGATTAATATAGTGTTGAATAATAATTTTTAATTTCCATTTCTTGAATATATTTATTAATTTACCTCCTGCCAATGCATGGCTCTGGTTGCCGCTCTTTAGAATTTATTCCTGTTCTTCCTAAGTATCATTTGCATAATGGAATGATGAGGTCCATTCACTAGCAGTTGGTTGTGGGGTGTTGGACAGAGCGGCTGGGTTGTAATTAGTGGCATCTGGCCTCTGGTTTCATTAGCATGCAAATGGAACTATTAGAGGCCATGACAGCCTGGTGGTTTCACAACACTCACTATAATGCGTATCTGCTTTTATAAGTATATCAGTAGGATTGCTTTTTATAAAAGAATAAAATATGTATGTGCAAATGAATTTGACTATCTTTGCATTCTGTAATCCTAAGGAATTTTTTTCATAAAAAAGAAAAAAAAAACGGACTATAATACACAGTCTCAACCTTTCCTTTCCATTTATAGGCTGTTACAAATGTAATCCAAGCTCTTGTTTCTTCCTGGCCTGCCTCCATTACCCCAGTGAAATTCTCTCTCATCTCCTTGTCTTCTTTATTTTCCCTAAACTACACAGGTTCATCTTTGTAAAATGTGGCACTTTTTTTTTCCCTCATTCAAAGACCTTACTCAAGAAATAACAAGGTTCTCTATTCCCTATTGCACCGTGTCTAGACTCCTTCCCATGATTCTAATATTTCTTGGGACCACTGATGATGATGGATGGATTATAATTGGAGCTAAACCTTGTTGGAGATGTATTGTGTACAAAGGATTGTAATATCAACATTTCATCTTCTCAGCAATTCAACAAATTAGTACTAAAATCTTTATTTTCAGACTAAACAGAAAACAGAAACAGAAGAGAAAGAAAAAAAGAAAAAAAAAAGGCTCAAAAGGTCCTGTAACTTTCCTAGAGCTATTCAGTATGTGTGATAGGATTTGAATTCAAGCCTCTCCGACAGTGGAATACTATCTTCTTAAGCACTTGTTTCTACCACTTTCCACAAAACATGGAAATTTGGTCTGGAAGGCAATTCTGAGCTCTGAGGATTTCCCCAAACAATACAATGTTATCATTATAAAAACATGTGAATGCTCACGATTTACAAAATTCGTCATAGTAACTAACAATACTGGATGTTGTACTTATTTGTAACTAGATATGTTTTTGATTTTTGCATGTCAAAGTGATTTTACTCCTTGTCATCTCATGGACTGAGATGACTATTTTCTGAAGAGCAAGGTGTAGAATCTCTGTTTCATGGATTATTTATGGATGTTACGTGACAATGGTGTTTTTTGGTCTACTGAGTTTGGGAAAACTTGGGTTAAACTACATTAGCAAGTTTTCCCTAGAGCAGAATTTCTAAAAACCTTTTAATATGTTAATGTAAATATACCTAACTTCAAAGGAGGCTGAGAATGTACCTTTTATTTTTTACCTAGACTGCGTGAAGTTCTATTTGCCAGCAAGGACAAAATTGCAGGGGTTGTGGGTTAAGGACTGTTGGATGAGCAATATCCTGTTTCTGGTATATCTATATGACCCTGGACAATAAATTAAAATTTAGTTCTATATTTCTCAAAGGCCTTTGGGATCACTTCTTGAATCATACATATTACTTGCACCTTGATTCATGGAAGTTACTGAAATGCAGGAGAGTGAAACATATTTCAAATTGTCACTGTAAAAGTTAAGGAAGATAACATATGCAAAGTATGTAGGCTCATACCTTACAAAAAGAAAATACTCAAGAAAGGCTTGTTTAATTTAAATATGAATCAATTTCTATAACTTTATAATGTGTTCTGTGCCTTATCTAATATAACTAATTTTTGAGATGCTATAGTTTGGTTGACAAGGAGAACAAAAAACACTACCATCATCCTTAATAATCATCAGTAATCAGCAGTGAATTAATAACAGTGGTCTCTATCTGTTGCTATCAATTACACACATTATTAATGGATTGACAAAAATCTGCCAAGGCGTGGATTGTTAACTGGAATTGACACCTCAGTTATTACTGGTGTCAGACATTAATTTTGGAGAGCATAACCATGCCACATTAAAATGCATGCTATGATAGTTTATGGTGTGGGATAGAAGACCCTTTCTGGAAAGTGGTTTGGGATATAGGTTCAGGGAAACATAAGCTCATGTCTGAGAGAGGAGGTGGAAAGGAGCCTGTGCCCATAAAATGATTACTGACACATGCCAATATATGTTCTATAAAGCAAAGAGTTGGAGTCATTAATCTGAACCTTCCTGTTTGTCAAATAAAATTTAGAAAAATCTGAGTATTGTAGCTATTAGAAATAATTTACTTGTAAATTATTAAATCTTAGAAAAAAATAATCATTTCTTCATTTAATTCTCAGAGTAAACTTATGGGGAAACTGAAAATGAGGAAATTGAGACAGGTAATTTAAATTACTCAAGTTAAGTTACATTTGGTCGGTAAAAGAGCTAAGAGTTGAACACACCTTTTAGAAGTGCAGATATATTTCACTACCCACATTATCTCCCTAGAGCTCTTGAGGTTTGGAAGGAATGGTTGGTGATAAGGGGTAACAGAAGGGATGATAAGGGAAACTCTGAAATGTTGCAAAGGAAATGGCTTAACCTAGCCTTCCTAGAGGCCCCTGGGTGCTTAGTACAAGGCTGACTTCACTATATGTATTAGGAGGCCAACTCCATTTCCCTTCCCAGGGTGATCAATGATACTGGCTCCATAGTCACATTAAAATTTTAATCTGCAGTTCTGGCCTGCTAAATGTGTTGTGATTACAACCAGCACTGACGAAGAGTTGGCCTGTGGTGACTCTACTCTTACCAGCTGTGGCTGGATTCTTGCTCTGTTCTCAAATTCTACCACTCTCAGGATCCACTTGGAGCTGGATGTTGCCCTGAGTTTCATACTGGGTTGAATTCATAGATGCAACAAGGTGAGAACATATCTCTCTTATGAAGATTTGGGAATACCTCCAAAATCATAAATACTCCTTCATAAATATCTCAAAAGAAATAATTTTTCATCCCCAGCGAGTAAGAAAATAACATAAAGCAGCAGTGGTTGTGAAATATTTATTTTACACTGAAAAGATGAAAAGGCATCCCAAATACTTGTTCTATATATAACCAGGCAAGGTTGTGAGTACACAGGATTCCTGAGCTTCTCAGATATCCTAGATTCTCATCTCTGACCTATTTAAACTAACTCCTTGACTATAATTCTTGGATCTTTGCATCCTTTTGTCACAATTTGTCTGCTTTTTCTACAAAATCTCTATATGGAACATTAGTTTCTGGTTGTAATGAGTATAAAATTCCTATGCATGTCACTGATACATTGTATTGTTTTAGACATGGTGCTATGTATGCATTGCCCCTTTGATTGTTTTACTGATCTGTATTAGTCTGCCAGGACTGCCATGATAAACACCAGAGACTGGGTTGCTTAAGCTGCAGGAATTTACTGTCTCATAGTTCTGGAAGCTGGAAGCCCAAGACTAAAATGTTGGCAGGTTTGGTTTCTTCGGAGGATTCTCTTCTTGACTTAGATGGCTATCTTTTTGCTGTGTCTTTGAATGGTCTTTCTATGCACGTATATCCCTGGTGTCCCTGTCTCTTGTGACAAGAACATCAGTCACATTGGATTAGTATCTCACCCTTATGCCTTCATTTAATCTTAATTACCTCTTTAAAGACCCAATTTTCCAAATTGTTACATTGGAGGTTAAAACTTCAACACATCAAATCTAATGTGCAGTGCATATAATTTGTCCAAAACATCATCCAAAAAGAGGGATAGAGTTTATCATAGTTTATCCCCATCTTAAAGATGAGGAAACTGAAGTTTGGACAGACTTTCTAGCCAAATTAGAAGCCGGACCCTTAGCTGTCCTATGTTGAGCTGGAAGACCAAGCACAAAGGCTGTGTGAGGGTCTGTGCCTCAGGATCAGCTACAGGGATACAACATCTTAGATCATCAGAACAAGGGGTTAAGGGCTAAGTTGAATTTTCAGAGGCCAGTTATAGAGCTAAAATAGTTTGGAGTAAGGGTTTTGAACAACTGCAAGGGCTAAAATTCCACCTATCCAACTATAGTAATGATTTTTTTTATAATAGACACCTACTAAGCACATATGGCATGTCACACAATGAGTTAAGTACAAGTGTATGTTTGCAAGTACACGTGAGCACACGCGCACACATGCACGCACACACACACAAAGTGACAGGAAAGTCCTGTTATTGTTCTCATTTCCTTGATGAGGTTCAGAGACATTTAGCAACTTGCCAAAGAGCATAGCTGGAGAACCAGTATTGACCCACTATTTATCTTTTAGTCACAAACCTCGACACACTAAACAAAGCTACATCTTGAGCTTGCAGCCTCCACATACCATACCCCATTTTCTCACTTTCAGGAACCTAGCCAGGTAAGGAAAACTGTCATGGCACCCTCTTTGAGAACGAGATAAGATCCTTCAAATGAAGAGGACAAAAGAGCAAACATAAGTTTATTCTGTAACATATCTCTCTTTGCATGCACAGGTTTATAAGATAAGGTTATCCACTCATCATAAATCCAGACAATTTGTATGCTCATGGCATTTGGAGCCTTTTCTACCAAATAATATTCTATCATCCCATTAGGGACATAACATTGACCATCTCATATATACCTTAATATTCTGAAGCCTTTTTTTTTTAAATTTAAATTCAATTAGCCAACATATAGTACATGATTAGTTTTAAATGTAGTGTTCAGGGGCGCCTGGCTGGCTCAGTCATTGAGCGTCTGCCTTTGGCTCAGGGCATGATCCCGGCATTCTGGGATCGAGCCCCACATCAGGCTCCTCCACTGGGAGACTGCTTCTTCCTATCCCACTCCCCCTGCTTGTGTTCCCTCTCTCACTGGCTGTCTCTGTCAAATAAATAAATAAAATCTTTAAAAAATAAATAAATGTAGTGTTCAATAATTCATCAGTTGCATATGACACCCAGTGCTCATCACATCACATGCCCTTCTTAATGCCCATCACCCAATCATCCCATTCCCCATCCACCTCCCCTCCAGCAACTCTCAGGTTGTTCCCTAAAGTTAAGACCCTCTCATGGTTTTTCTCCCTCTCCGATGACTTCCCATTCAGTTTTCCCTCTCTTCCTATGATCCTCTGAGCTGTTTCTTATATTCCACATAAGACTGAGACCATATAATTGTCCTTCTCTGATTATTTCACTCAGTTCCATCCACATTGATGTAAATGGTAAGTATTTATCATTTCTGATGGCTGAGTAATATTCCATTGTGTGTGTGTGTGTGTGTGTGTGTGTGTGTGTGTGTGTATCTCACATCTTCTTTATCCATTCCTCTGTCAATGAACAGCTCAGCTCTTTCCACAGTTTGGCTATTGTGGACATTGCTGCAAAGAACATTGGGGTGCAGGTGCCCCTTCGGATCACTACATTTGTATCTTTGGGATAAATACCTAGTAGTGGAATTGCTGGGTCATAAGGTAGCTCTATTTTCAATTTCTTGAGGAACCTCTATAATGTTTTCTAGAGTGACTGTACCAGATTGCATTCCCACCAACAGTGTAGAAGGGTTCTCCTTTCTCTGCATCCTCGAGAACATTTGTCATTTCCTGTCTTGTTAATTTTGGTCATTCTGACTGGTGTAAGGTGATATCTCATTGTGGTTTTGATTTGTATTTCTCTGATGCCAAGTGATGTGGAGCATGTTTTCATGTGTCTATTGGCCGTTTGTATGTCTTTTTTAGAGAAATGTCTGTTCATGTCTCCCGCCCATTTCTTGACTGGATTATTTGGTTTTTGGGTGTTGAGTTTGATAAGTTCTTTATAGATCTTGGATACTAGCTCTTTATCTGATAAGACATTTGCAAATATCTTTTCCCATTCTGTAGACTTTTAGTTTTGTTGACTATTTCCTTTGCTGTGCAAAAGCTTTTTATCTTGATGAAGTCCCAGTACTTCATTTTTGGTTGTTTCCCTTGCCTATGGAGACATGTCTAGCAAGAAGTTGCTGCAGCAAAGGTCAAAGAGGTTGTTGCCTGTGTTCTCCTCTAGGATTTTGATGGTTTCCTGTCTCACATTTAGGTCTTTTATCCATTTTGAGTTTATCTTTGTGTATGGTGTAAGAGAATGGTCCAGTTTCATTCTTCTACATGCAGCTGTCCAATTTTCCCAGCACCATTTATTGAAGAGACTGTCTTTTATCCATTGGACAGTCTTTCCTGCTTTGTTGAAGATTAGTTTATCACAGAGTTGAGGATCCATTTCTGGGTTCTTTATTCTGTTCCATTGATCTATGTGTCTATTTTTTTTGCCAGTACCAGGATGTCTTGATGCTTTCAGCTTTGTAATATAGCTTGATGTCCTGCATTGTGATGTCACTAAATTTTTTTTTTTAATTTTCAACATTCCTCTTGCTATTTGGGGTCTTTTCTTGTTCCATTCAAATTTTAGGATTATTTGTTCCAGCTTTGTGAAAAATGTTGATGGTATTTTGATAGGGATTACATTGAATGTATAGATTGCTCTGGGTAGCACAGACATTTAACAATATTTATTCTTCCAATTCATGAACATGGAATGTTTTCCCATGTCTTTGTGTCTTCCTTAATTTCTCTCATAAGTGTTCTGTAGTTTTTAGAGTACAGATCCCTTACCTCTTTGGTTAGGTTTATTCCAAGGTATCTTATGGTTTTTGGTGTTATTATGCATGGAATTAATTCCTTAATTTCTCTTTCTTCAGTTACATTGTTAGTGTATAGAAATGCAACTGATTTCTGTGCATTGATTTTATATCCTGCCACGTTGCTGAATTCCCGTATGAGTTCTACCAATTTTGGGGTGGTGTCTGTTTGGCTTTCCACATAAAGTATCATGTCAACTCTAAAGAGTGAGAGTTTGATTTCTCCTTTGCCGATTTTAATGCCTGTTATTTCTTTTTGTCTGATTGATGAGGCTAGGACTTCCAACACAATGTTGAACAATAGTGGTGAGAGTGGGCATCCCTGTTGTGTTCCTGACCTTAGGGAAAAAGATTTCAGTTTTTTCCCATTGAGCATGATATTCACTGTGGGCTTTTCATAGATAGCTTTTATGATATTGAGATATGTTCCCTCTATTCCTACACTGTGGAGAGTTTTAATCAAGAAAGGATGATGCATTTTGTCAAATGCTTTTTCTGCATCAATTGAGAGGATCATATGGTTTTTGTCCTTTCTTTTATTAATATGATGTATCACGTTGATTGATTTGCAAATGTTGAACCACCCTTGCAGCTCAGGAATAAATCCCACTTGGTTGTGGTGAATAATACTTTTAATATACTGCTGGATCCTATTGGTTAGTATCTTGGTGAGAATTTTGGCATCCATGTTCATCAGGGATATTGGTCTGTAATTCACCTTTTTTGGGGGTCTTTGTCCAGTTTTGGGATCAAGGTAATGCTGGCCTCATAGAATGAGTTTGGAAGTTTTCCTTCCATTTCTATTTTTGAAACAGCTTCAGAAGAATGGGTATTAATTCTTCTTTAAATGTTTGGTAGAATTCCCTGGGAATCCACCTGGCTGTGGACTTTTATTTGTTGGGAGATTTTTGATAACTGCTTCAATTTCCTTGGTGGTTGTGTTCAGGTTTTCTATTTTTCCTATTTCAGTTTTGGTAGTTTGTAAATTCCAGGAATGCATCCCTTTCATCCAGATCGTCTAATTCGTTGGTATTGTTGCTTATAATATATTCTTAAAATTGCTTGTAATTCTGTGGTTTTGGTCCTGATCTCTCCTCTTTCATTCATGATTTTATTAATTTGGGTCCTTTTTCTTTTCGTTTTGATAAGACCAGCTAGAGTTTTATCAATCTTATTAATTCTTCAGAGTACCAGCTTCTAGTTTCATCAAGCTGTTCCACTGTTCTTTTGATTTCTATTTTATTGATTCCTGTTCGAATCTTCATTATTTCTCTTCTGCTGGATTTAGGTTTTATTTGATGTTCTTTCTTCAGCTCTTTTAGGTTAAAGTTAGCTTGTGTATTTGAGCCTTTCCTAATTTTTTGAGAAAGGCTTGTATTGCTATGTAATTCCCTCTTAGGACTACCTTTGCTGCATCCTAGAGGTTTTGAACAGTTGTGTTTCCATTTTCATTTGTTTCCATGAATTTTTAAAATTCTTCTTTAATTTGCTGGTTGACCCATTCATTCTTTCGTAGGATGTTCTTTAACCTCCAAGTATTTGAGTTCCTTCCAAATTTCCTCTTGTGATTGAGTTCAAGTTTCAAAGCATGGTGGTCTGAAAACATGCAAGGAATAATCCCAAAATTTTGGTACTGGTTGAGGCCTGATTTGTGACCCAGAATGTGATCTATTCTGGAGAATGTTCCATGTGCACTCGAGAAGAATGTGTATTTTGTTGTTTTAGGGTGGAATGCTCTGTATATATCAGTGAAGTCCATCTCGTCCAGTGTGTCATTCAAAGCCCTTGTTTCCTTGTTGATCTTCTGCTTAGATGATCTGTACATTGCAGTGAGAGGGATGTTGAAGTATCCTACTATTATTGTATTATCAATGTATTTCTTTGTTATTAATTGGTTTATATAATTGGTTGCTCCCAACTTAGAAGCATAAATACTCATAATTGTTAGATCTTCTTTTTGGATAGACTATTTAAGTATGATACAGTGTCTCTCTTCATCCCTTATTACACTCTTTGGTTTAAAAATCTAATTTGTCTGACATGAGGATTGCTACCCCAGCTTTCTTTTGATGTCCATTAGCATGATAAATGGTTCTCCACCTCCTCACTTTCAATCTGGAAGTATGTGTAGATCTAAAATGAATCTCTTGTAGACAGAATATGGATGGGTCTTGCTTTTTTATCCAATCTGATACCCTATGTCTTTTCATTGAGCATTTTGTCCATTTACATTCAGAGTAACTATTGAGAGATATGAATTTAGTGTCATTGAATTACCTGTAAAGTCCCTGTTTCTGTAGATTGTTTCTGTTTCTTTCTGGTCTATGTTACTTTTGGGGTCTCTATTCACTTATAGGATCCCCTTTAATATTTCTTGCAGGGCTGATTAAGTGATCACAAATTCTTTTTGTTTCTGTTTGTCCTGTAAGCTCTTTACCTCTCTGTTCTGAAGTGTTTTACCAGTCCAATGCTATCAACCTATCCCATTTACATAATCTACAACTTATAAGACCAAGTTCATTTGATTTCATCTGTCCTACTGGATAAAAAAGGATACACTAAGATGGAAATTATGATGATGATAACCAAAAAAAACCATGTATTTATTAAATGCTGGAAAATGAGGTAACCATTGTAATTGTGTGTTTGTGATTACAGTTAACCCTGAAAATTCTATGAATAGATAAGAATATTACTCTTATTTTACAAAAGAAACTGTGCTTTACAATGATTAATCACTCGTTTTCCATAAGCAAGTGGTATGACAGTATTACAATTACAGTTCTATGATTCTATAGGCAGAGATAGATGATAGATAGATAGATAGATAGATAGATAGATAGATAGATAGATAGAATTCTGCATATATTATTTCCTCCTGGGAAATGTCTGTATGAAAATGAAGTATATCTCAATGATTTCCTGAAAACATAGCATCTTCTTATGTGCTTAAATAAATTTCTATCATTCCAAAAATTTTACTTTTTACTATGATAAAGGTAGAGGAAATATTTCTAACTATTTCCTAAGAGTGTAAACTCTCAACTCTCTGGTTTTTATAATCTAACTCAAGAAGTCAGTTTTATCATTTTGCCTTCAATTTAGAAGGGGTATTCAATGCTACCAAATATCAGTAAAAAATCAGTAAAAAATCAGTAAACACTGACAATGTAAGCATCTATAATATAAAACTAATAATTACAAAATATATTTAATAAGTGTAATGTTCATATAGTGGCTTACTATATATTAGCTGTGGTGCTAAACACTTTCTATGACTTAAGTCACTTATTTTTTTACACTAATTCAATATATAGAAATAATAAGCATTCTCAGTTTATAGCTAAGGAAATTATAGAACAGAGAAATTAAAGAATTTATCCCAGGGGACTGGTTGGAGGTTAGAATTGACCCCAGATCCAAACATCAGCATTCATGTTGTTAAGCACTGAACTGTACTAACCCTCAGCAGTGGGGGTATTGGAGTTACAAGATAGTGATCAGAATATCTATTTTATTTATTTATTTTTAACTCTTATGAAAGATTATTTTCAATGATGGTCCTGATTAATGGTATCCCTGTTTACTTGTGATTTTGCTGCTCTTACCACTATGGATGGTCTTTGACCATCAACTCAATCTGGGCCACTTGTCTTTCTTTTATTATTATAATGCAGTGGAAGCAATAGGATGCCTGAGGACTTGATTACTCTTCCTTTTCTTGAAATGTTGCTAGTGCTGTGATAATGACCCAAGGCTATTCTAATGGATGGTTATGAGATGATGTAGAGAAGGTCCCAAGTGTAAAGCTAAAGCTATCTTAGATCAGACCTTATCTTAAACAGGTAAGACAATGCAGATCATATTAGCATCCCAAGGCTCACCATAAACAGAGGAGTATGCCCTGCTGGGAAAAGAAGAACCACTCTGCTGACTTTTATCTTAGGAGCAATAAATGTGGAATGTTTCAAAACCTTTTTAGTGATTGTGGCTTAGCAAATTGGGTTGAGTAAGATTAATAGATGGCTCACAAAATTTTAAGAGAGTTTCCCTGGAAAGAGAAGAATCTAGATGGATGAAAAGATGTTGAGATGATTGCAACATTTGGAAGTCCTCTGGGATTCCAAATCTGTATGAGGGAGAAAGGAAGTTGTTCAGCTGTCACTATAGATTATTTCTTCAGCAGGTTCCAAAGAGAGTGATGAAAAAGGAAGGATTATCTCAGAGGGCAGAGCCAAGGACTGAAAGAGTGGGTCTAAGAGTTATGGTAGACAATTTACAAGAGATCTATTCCTATGAGATGAGCCTAGGGAAAATGCTCCACTCTTAGTTGGAGGTGGGGGCTGATGGGCAATATTTGACCAGTGTGTTCAGAATTGGTATGGATCAGTGATGCTATGTGTCTCTCATTCCTCCCTCCCATTTGTAGAAGGACACTATGCACTGTGGTTATCCTGTCCCTGTGTTACTAGTATACACTGGGTTTGTATGAGGCAGATAAGATGCCTTTTTAATTCATACGTCTCTGGATCAGAAGAACTCACCTCCAAGGAACCTCATCCAGACTTGACGTATATCATAAGGTTTAGTGCATGCACCCTGTTATTGGAATTATATGAGACGTCTGGGGATCTGTGGAAGGTGAATGCATTTTACATGTGAAAGAGATATGAATAATTTGGGCCAAAGATCAGATCATAGTGAACTGACTGCATTGATGGGCCAAAAAACAATTTTCCTATTTCAACATCCTTTTGGCTGAAGGCTTTTGGTTTTCACTCACTCTGACTCTTGGCTTGTCTTGTGCTATCACTTTTGAGCTTAAGCCTGGAGAGATCTGCATACTCTGCTTGCTCTCATTTAGGATTGAGCTGACTGGCTTTTGGCATATTTCCTCCACAATAAAAATAAAGCCAAGTCAGTCTACAGGAGGCTGAAGGACCTCATGAAGGAGAGCTGAGGGACTCCAGTTACCAGAGGGTCAACCATTAGGCTAACTTGCCTAATCAACCCAGTACTGACCACCAATATATGAGGTAACTTCACCAAGACTTGAAGACCACATAGCTGAACACATCCTAAAGTGCTGATGCACAGAATTTTAAGCTTAACAAATTGTTATTTTTTTCATACTCCATATTTTGGGGTGGTTTATTCCACAGCAATAATAACTGATTCAACTCTGTGGCTTCTTATCATATAGCTTCAGTTTTCTCATCTGTAATTTGTGGATAAAATCAAATTTAGGGGGCGCCTGGGTGGCACAGCGGTTAAGCGTCTGCCTTCGGCTCAGGGCGTGATCCCGGCGTTATGGGATTGAGCCCCACATCAGGCTCTTCCTGTATGAGCCTGCTTCTTCTTCTCCCACTCCTCCTGCTTGTGTTCCCTCTCTCGCTGGCTGTCTCTGTCTCTGTTGAATAAAGAAATTTAAAAATCTTTAAAAAAAAAAATCAAATTTAGGTTGTAATCATATTAATAAATTAACATTTAACACATACAGAACCCAGTAGGATCCCAATAAATATGTTTTTCCCCAACAAATATTTTAAGTGAATTTACAAACAGTTAGTATTCAATATACTTTTTTCCAAAATTGCGTTGTAAATGTTATGTAATGAGGGTAATTGTGAAGTTTTTCTCCACTCCCCTATACTGGAGAATAAGAAAATGCCTTTGGGTTCTTTCAAAACAGATTATTCTGCCTCTGTAATGGGTACCTGAGGGATTGATTGAAGAACAATGCCATATTAGGAGTCATAGTGGTTTAAGGAAAGACGGGAAACATTTTCTATTGAGATAAAGATAAAAGAGTCTTTTCTTAGAGAAAGGTAGTAGCTAAGTGCTTTGTAAAAATAACAAAGCAGAATCATTAGTCTAAAGAAAAAATAGCACCGCCAGAAATTATATATTATACCTTTTAAAGGAAAGTAAGAAGTCAAAGTCATTGTACCAACCTCATGATGCACTTTTTTTTTTCTAGATAGGTTTACACTAATAATGCTGTAATTTGTGCCAGCTTACTCTTTTTTAGAGGATCTCATTCTTTCCTTTATAATTCAGGTATTGTAACATGTCAAGGACTACAGACTAAGCTTTAACTTTGGTCTTATTTTGGACTAAAGGCATTAATCCTATACCAGGTACAGGTGGTATGAGATATAATATGAGAAAAAAAAAGCTTACATTTTTACTCATGGTCAAAAATAAATTGGGGTACAGAGAAACCAGGAGCTATTGAGAGTCCTACACAATTCTGTGTTGTTGCTGAATAATATAAAGGAGGGCTGGAACGGTAGAGCTTTGGCAGAGATTCAGGATGAGGAATTAAGACAATTGTGGTAATGAATTGGGATGTCAGTCTCAGATATTACTCCTATTATAAAAGTAATTTAACTACATTATTCTCGGTTTTCTCATTTGTACCATGGTGAGAGGCAAAGTAAATGATTTCTAAAGTCACTAAAATTAAAAATCTTAAATGTAACTCCCCTTCTATACAAACCCTCTCCTGCAAGGGACTATTTAGCCTTGGATGAGCACTTACCCAACTTCCCTAATGTTGAAATAAGAAAGTCAAGGTCAAGGATACAGTGAGGGATTCCATGCAAAATAGTTTTTACAGGTTCAAGAAAGCCTGGAGACTCATAGTAACACTCACTTCTAACCTTGCTTATATGTTTTGAACCTAATAATCGTTTTTCTTTTTTTTCCTCCAACCTTCAGCCAAGCACAGATTATAACCATAGCAGTAAGTTTACAAGTATTACTTAAGTGTATATTAAAGAAACTCAATATCTTTTGAAAGAAACATAAGCAATTAACTCCTGGAGTGTGAGACTTTGATGTGGGGAAATGCAACAGAATGATATGGGTACACAGAGAAGAACCTGAAGGACCTGCTATGAGGTTTTAAGAAACATTTACAGAAAGAGGCCATATGAGGAGGGTATTAAGAGATAAATAAAAGTGTGAAGTGCAGAGGATAGAAAGAACAACTTCGAAAGAAAGAGAACCCTGGTAGTTGATTCACAATATGGGGTTCTCATTGTTTGAGATGTCTAGGCTTGTGACTAACTCAGAGATGTCAATAAAATATTTGTTAAACTCAATGGAATCATAAGACCTCCCTCTCACTCCCTGAACTTGAAGAAGACCCAGATTATCAGGAAGGTTGCAGCCTCTATTTTGACATTGTTCTACAAACTGACTGCAGTGTTTTGCCTCACCTTTATTTCTCTTCAGGTTGAGATACTAATGGTGTAACCAAAATGCTGTAAAGGATATTTCATGAATATTGTGTATAGTAGTTTGTTTGGAGAAATGTCTGCATGTTTTACAGTATATGTATGTATGTATATTTATGGATGCATGTTTGAATATTGTGAAGCCAATTTCTGAATTTTTTGCTGATTTAATGGCCATATCTCCAAGATTCCTGTCTCCAAACCAAGCAGACATTATAGTTCTTTATAGCATGGAGACCCTGATGGTACGACACCAGTCTTTGGAATATTACAAATGGGAGTTCAAATCCCCCCGGAGTGTAAGTGACTCTCAGCAGAATAAATAACAGTAGCTGCAGATTACATATGCAAATTGAATTATAAAACCAATTGACTATTAATTGAGAATGGTTCTCTGGCTCAGTATGTAAGCTTGGCATGATCAGTTAGCCAGGCCCTATCATAAACCAATAGATATCATGTATCTTTTTTCTTTTCTCTTTTTTTTCCCTAATTGACACTTCATCCCATTCTACCTGACAATCCCTATCAGCACTGAAGAAAAATAGATATAAAGAAGTCCATGTCAATGGAATGACATGCCCCTCACAGTGTTTAAATATATAGGACTCCTAAATTTCAGATTTATCAAGAATGTCTTGGAAGACTTTAATACAATCCCCTTAGATGTTTGCTCAAAGAACAGAAACAGTACATTAGGGCTACTCCAACTATTACAGAATCAGGAGTTTCCTAAAACCCAATAGTTCTTTCCTTTCCTCTGCCCTGACAAAACTAAAAATTATCCCTCTTGTTGCTGTTCTGGTCCCTGAGGCAAATGAAATATCCTTCTATCCTGCCCACCCTTTTTCCTATAAAAGCTAACAAACGATATGGAATTTTAGTGCTACTGTCTCATAGAAAGTTTAATGAAAGTGATTACAATAACTTGGAATCTTATTTAGAACTAGCTATATGGCCCTGGCCATTGGAAACCATAATAATATTTGTTTCATCTATTCCACTGGGCTGTCATAAGGTTTATGGAGATAATGGATATAAAATTGTTTGGTATAATGCAATTTAGATACAAGGAGTTCTTATGCATATATGTATTAATTTTGTATTTATACCTCCTTTCCAAAAATGATTTTATGTAGCTAATGCATATTCAGTAAAAAAAAAAAAAGAAAGCATTCTATTTAAATCAAAACATAAAAGAGTAAACTTTAAAAATATTTTATTTTGCTTTCTTTCTCGTCCTCTGTGTGTTCTGTAACTAGCCATATGAAGACTTGACTTAACCTCTAAGAATTTTGTGTACATTTAGAGCTATTTTTTTAAAGAATTGAGGCAACTCAACTTAGAATGTCCAGGAACAGGTACATATTGTCATTTAATAATATTTTTTCCTCACTAATTATTTAGTTTAGCATATGTTCCCTATGAATCTAGATAGGAAGATACATGAGAATTATTCCCCAACAATAAAATGTAATTAAAGGGTAATTAACAGCTTTCAGGAAAAATTTCATGCTTTTGATAGAATGATCCAAGGGTCTCCCACCAATTCTAAGTCTCTGTACAACTCTCTCAGTGTTATCAGACCAAATCAAACAATTTTCCATGATACCAAAGTCCCTATTAAAATTCCAAGTCTATCGCAAGACATGTTAAATTTCTTCTGCCCTAAATGTCTTTTCTGATTCTCTAAAAAAGGAATATTCTAGGAATCAGCCTCAAAACCTCCTCCTCCTTTGAAGGTCCTCATCACTTTAGAATGATTTGTTAGGAAAACAGAGAAAAGAATAGATACTAAGCTAACTTAAGTGCAAAAACTGTATAGATATATGCCTTTACCTCCATTTCTTGGCACATAGTTGGGATGAAAGGTCATTCAATCTATGATTAGGGAATGCCTGCATGGATGGGGAGAATTTGCTCCCATTCCTTTGAGGTGATGCTAATGCCAATGGCTTTGTTAGGGAGAACTTCCCTACCTATTTAAGAACCTGACAGAATCCTGCAGCATCTACTAGCATCCTAGTTCAGAAAATGTTCCAGGATGATCCTAACAGCACTCCATCATTTGAAACCAATGATTTAATAATCAGGAGTGATTGTTGTGGCTTCATTAAACACAGTCAATGAAATCTTGAATGCATCTTTTGAATTTAGGACTTTCTCCCAGCCAGCCACTCTAATCACAGAAGTGGTCATTTGTACGTGAGTGCCAGCAACTCTACATTGTTGGAGTGGTGCATTTAATTCAGTGTTGCAGGGTTGAGGGGAATGAGCAGGGCTCATCTTTTGTCACACTGTTGCCCTCAAAATATATTTTTCCTGAAAAGACTAGAGTGAAAAGAGTGGGGGATTTGTGAAACTATTGATCCTTAAATCTAACACCCCTGTTCCTCTTCCCCATTCTCCTATCCTCATGAATTTTCAAAGATCCTCTGGGTCTTTTTCATGGGAAGATACTGGAACAAAGGCAGGCCTGTCATGATTAGATTATCTCTACTTGTAATAACCAAAAGGTCATTCAGTCTTTTATCTCTGAAATAACTAACCTTCTTTGGAAATAAATGAAATACGTCCCTTTGCTACTGATTTGTTTCAAAAATAGGAAAAGGTGGAACAATAGGTACATTATGCAGTGTGTTTCTGAAACAGAACTTTTATAAATTGGTAATTTAGAAAATCGGTGGGTTGCAGACAAGACACAGCATCCTCCGCTGAGCTGTCAGCAACAACAGAAGTGTCATTTGAGTATACTCTTTAATCAAACTTTCAACATCTATACTAGGTCTATGCAGAACTGAGGACTTGTGAGCTGAGTAATATATTCCAATGTCTACTACTTCCATAAGATATAAGATGCTACCTTATCATGCTTATTTTTCGCAGGCAGAGTTCAAGCAGAGAGAGAGGTTAAGCTGTACATCCAAGGTCACACTGGAAGTGAGTAGTAGAAATATATGTTCTCATCCCTTCCTTTGGACTCAGTGCTCCTGTTGCTTACAAAGAATGATGTGACTATTACCATTTTTCACCAAGCTACCCCCACACCCTTACCTGGTAACAACCACATTGTTTTTGGCCCATCAGGGAAGTACCCTTACCTTCTGGAAAGGCAAAACTCTTTCCTAGCACTAGGAAATAAATCCTAATCAATCTGAATGAAATCATTTCAGTCCCTAATCATTTAGGGTTAATCTAGGGGTAAGCATATAATGAGAAATAAATGTAAATCAGTTGGAGGACTTCCTTCCCTGAAGTAAACTGTAGAGTTCTAAAATCTACCATGTATGGGGGTACGATGGTGCTTAAATCTGTAATAACTATCTGTGTCTATGAGGCAACAAACGGAGACATGAAAATGGCCTAGGGTCCTTAGATACATTTATGAGCTAACATAACAAACCTGGAACCACCTACCTACAGACTTCTTGTTAAGTAAGTTAATTGAAAGTCTTTAGAACCAAAGCCACTACGTTCCCTTTTGCACAGTTGAAAGCACTACTAACAGACAGATGAGGTCAGAGTATATATCACAAGTACAGTAGCTTGCATGCTCACATAGAAAATGGGGTAATTAAGACTTGAGTAAAAAGAGAGGGTCACTTAAGTCTATATAATGAAGGGCAAATAGAATAGAGTTGATGTCCTTCTGAGTCACAATTAAGGAGAAGTTTGAACAGAAGCAATAGATTCAGTGCTGGTTCAGGCTAGGTGCAGGTCCAGGAGATGATCAGACTGAGGAAGCAGTCATATGTAACACAGACCATGATGATATTAGACAGAACTGAACTTGTCCCAAAAAGTTGGTGTGAACCAAACTAGTGTAAACAATACCAAATTCTAGAAAGCTTAGATACGGGGTAGAATTGGCAAACTAGCCCATTGTATAAATTTGGCCTGCTGCTTATTGTTGCTGTTGTTTAAATAAAGTTTTATTAAAACATAGGCCCACTTGTTTATGTATAACATATTTCAATGGCAGAACTGAGCAGTTGAGATACAGTACTATGACCCGCAAAAACCAAAGTGTGTGCTTCTGGATCTTTATAGAAAAAGTTTCCCCATTCCTGGTGTCAAGTATCCTACGAGGATTTCAAAGTTTGGAGACACAGAGAGTTCTTACATATACAAAATATATGGGGAGTTGGGAAAAAAGGACCAAGGAATATGGGCATCCTCTTGCAGGCATCTGAATGGGGAAAATAAATAGCTGCTACCCCACAACATCACAAAAATGCTTTGTATCTATGCCAGTGACTAACACACCAGTAAATGCTGTATTTGCATAATTAAATAAAAGAATAGACAACTTCATAGCTCTCCTAGTATATTTTACAGAGGTAACTTTTGATATGCTTAGTATATGACTACTCATTGGCCCTTGTATTTGGGCAGGTAGCCTAAATAAATTAATGCACATGCAGAATAGCTCAAAATGAAAATGTGCGGTAGATAGGAAGGTATAGGCTTTGGGTGTGGAGGTGGAGGAAAGGGAGAGAGTGCTGACATACAAAGCTTTAGCTTTCTATTTTATCTCATAGATTGCTTTCGGCCCACAGCCTGACTGGTGCCTTACCATTAACCACCACTATGATTACACATACTTTGGATCTAAAATTGCATTTCCAAAACTAAGCATCATCAAAAATTCAACAAAGGAAGAGATGGCTCATGACAATCCAAGTGCCTCTACACAGACAGAAAAATAAACCTTTCATTTTTATAAAACTTGCTTTGAAAGCTGAAATTCACATAATGAATTCATAAAGAGACTTTGCTATGATAGGAATAATTTGGCCCTAAAATATGAGCTGCTTTTATTCAGGTAATAATTGCCTCGCAATATTGAAGTATATGTCCCCCTTGTTTCTGCCAATGTTTATAATGTTGCCAAGAAGTAGACAGCCTAAAACAGGATGCCTTATGGCTGAAATTCCACCCTAAGATGTTTGAGCCAGGAGACAACATCATGACCAATGTCAGAACTGTGTCTCTTCATGAATAACTGCAAGCATGAGAATTTACACCTGTACTTACTTTTTCCATCATTTAAATCCAATAATTGAAACAATGACTTAAAAAAAGAAGCAGGATCCCAATAAGAGCTTTATTTTTAGGGCAAAACTTTCCAAATACAGGACAATCTTTATAAAAAAGTTCTTGTGTATTCCTTCTGTTTGGACTTCCTGATTCTTGCTTCTATAGTGGCCTGGATTATGCTACCCTTTGAAATGTTATCTCCTTAAGGTGTCTTCACTGACCCCTCCTAGTCCCAATGATCTGCACACTCTTGTACTCAGTGCCCTCTACGTGGTCCACATAAATATTTATACTATTAGTTAATGTTTTTTCTCTCTCAGAAGAGGGGACAATTCCTTTTCATCTATCTCCAGTGTCCACTGCAATGCCTGGAATTGTCTGTTGAAGAATAAATTAATAAAGAACATCAAAGGATATTAGGCTATTTCCCTCAATTCAAGACCAATCTTTCTCTGAGATGAATGTTTATTCCTTCAACCTTCAAAGCAAAGTGACAATAAGTATAGTTATGTGGCCTTTTGGAGCGTGATGACCTGGACTCTGGGTTCTAGTTTCAGAACTCTCATTAACTAGCCACGTGATTTTCTACAAAAACATATAACCTGTTTCTTTATCATTCACAGTTTTAAAAAAAAGAGAAAAAATATTGGTCTGAAACTGGATAATGTCTATGATGCATTCTTAACATTTAATCTTCTATAAAACTATAAATGTTTATTTGTGACAAAGGTAAATTTTCTTCTTCCTCTAGAAACCACTTTTTTTTTTTCCTTCACATAGGCTGCCATATTTATTCTGCACTTTATGCAGACCTATCACCTGAATGGTTACATTATCCAGGTTATTCTAAAAGAGGAAGGTTGGGGGCACCTGGGTGACACAGCGGTTAAGTGTCTGCCTTCGGCTCAGGGCGTGATCGAGCCCCACATCGGGCTCCTCTGCTATGAACCTGCTTCTTTCTCTCCCATTCCCCCTGCTTTTGTTCCCTCTCTTGCTGTCTGTCTCTATCTCTGTCAAATAAATAAAATCTTTAAAAAAAAAAAAGAGGAAGGTTGAATAGAATGTTGTTATCATTGTGAACTTATACCTGTAAGTTGAAAGTGTAGTGTCCAAAGATGTGACATTTTAAAATATGTATGTGTGTGTGTGAAAATACAGGCATAAATATATACACATGTAATATATATACACACACTATACATGGTACTTTATAAAAATCTGCATGCTAATTACTATGCAAAATAGGTGTTATTTGAATTGTGTTTTATTAAATCTGTAAATTAGATGTAGATTTTCATTTTCTTTTTAGAGGAACAGATGAAAAACATAGATCTGATACTCTACCACCATTAACACAATTGAACGGCCTTAATTTCTCAATAGGATCATTCAATATTCATTTTTTAATTTCTGCGTTTACACATAATATCTCTCTGGAGGCCTCTAACAGATTCTACTGCTGCAGTTTTAATGAGAACTATCAAAGGTTACTATGAGATGATGATCTATACTTAATTCATAGATTTCCCCAGACATTTATGCAACTCAGTGCTGTTTAGATTCTTTTTTAGTTTTATTGTCTTGAAACATTTATCCCAATTTTAACTGCATCTTTAATCATTATTAGCACAATCCTTTCATTCCTAAAGTTAGTATTTTGAGAATTAATATGGAAAAATTATGGCTTCTTTAGGGAATATAATAACTTTGCTTGTGAGAAAACACTGAAAAAATGATCTATGTTCATGTGATGTTTTGAAATGTGTCCTTATCAAATATTTTAATCTAATCAAGGAAAATTATTTATTTCTCTAAAATTCTATAAATTCTGATTCATTATTTTTACATAAATGCATTGATCAGAATAAAACATATCAAGGGCTCAGTTAGAGATAACTGATACACACTTACTGATTGTGCAGTGTGTGGGGGTCAAAAAAACATTAGTATTAGAGGTAAAACCGGAATTAAAACCTGAATTAAAATCTGAATTATAATTTTTCAGATGAGTTTTGTGATCATGATGAAGTGCTTTTGCCTATTTGAAAAGAAAAATTTTCTCATCTATAATAATATTATAAATTCATATTCAAGGAACATGAAATCAAATAGTGGTAACAGACTCAAGGAATTTTTATTACTGCTGCTACTTTTATTATAGTAGGTTTTTAAATGAACCATACCACATATGTTCAAATGAAATAAAGTTTAGATTAATTTACTGCTATTATAATCTTATTTAGTATAAGATTTTAAATTTAGTGAAGCTGTAGACTTTGGGTATTACTGGCCTGCCTGAGAAGAAACTTCTTAGACCAAATCCTAGCATTATTAAATGTCCCCTTATTCATCAGTTCGTCAGTCCTTCTCTGACCTTCAGAATAAACCTTGAAATGGAAGAAAGGCCATGTACAATTATTGTCCCTTTGACAGATATGGAAACTGAGGCTCAAACAGATTTAGAAAAGCATCACTAGCCATTCTCCTTATAAGTGGTAGGATAGTTTTAGAATGAGCTTGAAGGTTTAATTTACGTGGAGAGGAATGGAGAAAATAAAGTGAAGGTGTGTGGGAAGAGAAGAAAAGGATCTTTCTGTATCCCAAGATCAAGAATTCCAGCTTCCATTTTATTCACCTGTCCATTTTGTGTACCTCATCTTTAGTATTATTTACTTTTCATAATTCATTTCTACCCAAATTCTTCAGTCTTCTACTCAAGACTGACTTCTCATGACAAGTTGGGGTCTGTGCTGAGGGTGGAGCCTGCTTAAGATTCTCTCTCCTCCCTCTGCCCCTCCCCACTCACGCTCTTTCTCCCTCTCCAAATTAAAAAAAAAAAAATCACTTCTTCTTTATCAGTGTTCTTAAAAAAAAGTTAAAAATTATTTCAGGTCTAGTTATCTTATTTATCTTAGCTAGCTTATTTAGCTAGCTTGCCTTAGAAAAGTCATTTCCTTTCATCATCCAAAAATGAAAGGCTTCCAAAAGATGATCTCCAGATTATCATTTGACTCAGATAATCTGATATTTTAATAAATCCCAAGTATACAACTCTTAAAATTTACAAAGCCATTTTGATGTTCCAAGTACATAAAAAAGTAAATTTGATCTTTAAGTTGGTCTCTTCAGCTCTACCTTGTTTAAAAAAACTCCTTCCAGGAAGCTTCCTAGCAACATCTTTGTACTCAATACCTAGGTGACTTTGAACATTCTAATTGCACTTTTAATTGCTGAACTGACTTGGAAGATGAATCCATGAAACAGTGAAAGGATATTTAAAGCAGGACTATCAACCACTTGTCTCTTAAATTCCATATGCTTTTATCAAGATGTCTTCACCTCTGGCCTGTACATAGTCAACAGCACAATTTAAGGGAGAAAGTACAACTTTCATTCATACCTCTTACAATGAAACTATATTCCACCGGAGCCATGATACTGACAACCTAAATCTCCTATCAATAAAGAGGCTATAGAACTCCCCTGTCTTCAAGTCTCCCTACACATTCTCTGCAATCAATCCTGTATATTTCTACATCTCTGTTGGCTCAGTCACCACTAGCTTCTTAGCCTCTTTCCACATCTGTACATCTCCTAACTTCTTTTACTCTATCCTGCTTTTCTATACCCAAAATCTCTGTCTGGTACTCTGAATGTCACAGCATATTATCAGCAAAGTCCCCTATGTTTGCAACATTATCTATGAAAGTTTTCTCTGTGTCCTTGCTTTAATTGAAATTTGGGTATCTCTGCTCACTTATAATTTCTCAAATGTAATCTATTTGTATCCTGTACCACAAGGTTTGCTGGTATGGCGTCTATGCTTCTGTTTCCTCATGGAAATTTCCAGAACTTTTCTCTTCCTGCCTACATAAACAAACAAAATTCAGTTTCTTTGAATCACAGCTATTTTACATATAATTTTTATTGCTGCCTTCTGATCATTCTCCAGTTACTCCTCTTATTCACTGAAAATATGAACAACAGGGTCACTGTTTTTCCACTGTAATAAAAAGAATGAATACAAGTTTTCTAGACTAACATAACAGGTAATGCATTTCAGGCAGATGGTGATATGAAACCAAAGGTATTGTGGAGGACAGGACAGGACAAGCCAGACAAACTGTTAGCAAATTAGTATGACTGAAGTTCATGTGGGTGCTTAAAAGTGAGTGATGAGAGACAGGTCTGAAGTCACAGACAAAAGACCGTGCAGTGCAAGCTTTCTATTCCCTGTTAAAGATTTTTGACTCCAGTGCCTAGGCGTAGAGCAGACCATGAAAGATATGAAGCATCACAAGAATTCTTACACTTCCACCTCACTGTTTTCAGATCAGTTACAATTTCCATTCTCTCCTAAATAGACAAATTTGTTTGAAATGACACAAAAAGTCTGATGCTGTATCATTCTAACTCCACCTACCTTTCAGACTTCAAGTTTCCACTTTGATTTAGGAGTAGGGTCTTAGCAGAATTCTACAATAAAACAAAACAAAACAAAACAAAAACAGTAAACTTATATTTACTTTAAGCTTTGAAATCCTGAAATATCAAAGGATACTGTGCTGAGGAATAATATATTTTGATGACAGTGGCTCCTAGAACATAGATGACCGGAACATTGCGGGTAAGCATTTAGTTTGGGACCACAATAATTTAGACTGAAGCCTGAGATATTTTTTTATCTTTTTGACTTAATCCATTAATAACATCACTCGTGCCTGATTCATTGTTTTTATTATAATTGAAATACTTGATTCCCTTTGTTACAATTTCAGGTTATACTTTATAATTTCTCATGTTAGATGTCTGATTAGTAGTTACTATGGCATAACCAAGCACCAAACTACTCAAAGAGGCTTACTACAAAACTCTTTATTAGCTTACATTCTGAAGGTCAACTAGCCAGTTCTCTGGCCTGAGGCAGTATAAATTACTACCAGTAGGACTCGATTCACCACACATATGAATGGTTATCTTGGGATAAGTCTAACTGGCTTTTCTGATATTGGGTAAACACTCTCCATCCAAAAGTGAAAACTGGACTCTGACTTAGTTTCTCATCCTCCAGAAAGGTCTGGTCAAGGGCTTGTTCTCATGGCATAGTGGGGATAAAAGAGAGCCAGGACAAGTTTTCAAGGTCTCATGAGGTCAATTAGCATGATGTCACATCTGCCACACTATTTTGAACTAATCAAGACATAAATATGCCAGATTCAAATGGTGGAATAATAGACACTCATTCTTGATGGGAGAAACAGCAAGCCCACATTGTAAAGGGGCTTGACTATAGAAAGTAAAGTAAGTGTGGCTATTTTTACAAACAATCTATCACAGAGGTTATTTTTTTAAGGAAACAAATATATGGCTTTACATCTATTATAGGTATCTAGTATAACAAAATGGATTTATAGTCTTCTTTAATATATCACTTTTTCTCAACTGATGACAACAGCAATAATGTTTTGCAGACTCTGAGCACCTCATAAAGAATAAAGTTATACTGACTCTTTATTTCTTGCTCCCTGCAGGCAATGAGATAGACCCTGTTTTCTTCTCATAATTATAATGCAATTTACTGAGATTGTTTTCCATCCCAAACCTTCCCACTCTTTAAACATGGTCAGATGCCAATTAATTATCTTAATCTTCTCCTTCCCTTTACATCAAACTGAGTTCTAAATTGACATCCTTTCTAGCTGGCTGGTTGGAGCTATTCCCTCGGAAAATAAGGCTCGGGTTAATCTAAGTCACTTGAATGCTCTTTTCTCCAATAATCCAGATGGCTTTATTCTGTATTCCTCTGGTAAAATGGAGATTTCTTACTGGCTATGGAGGGACAGCGATATTAAGATCAACTCATTCTGAGTTTTATAGGTTTTATGTGATAATTATGCTTCTATCTATTAGTGTTCCTAGCCAACCAGATCTGTCTCCCTGAAGTTATAAAGTCAGTTAAACAAAGAACCATGGTCTACCATATTCATTTAGAGAACCTATTCTTTTAGACATTATTTGTTCAAGTGAAGTTTAAAAGAGAGGTTTAACTAATGACATAACATAATTTATCTATATTGAGACCTATCTATATTGAGACCTATCTAATAGAGAGCCATGACATTTTATTTTAAGAACCAAAAGGAAACTTAGGTTTACATACACAGCTTTAATCTAGGGAGAATTATTTAAAACTAAAAATAATGTTGTTGTTGTTTTTTCCCCCTAAGATCTGGTAAAATTAGAAGAATTAGTGATTTAAGGATTAAACATGAGGTTCTTTAATTGGCAGTCACAAAAGTACTAAACTCCAAATTAATATGTAAAATATTTAGCAAATATAAAATAAAGAGAATCAGAAAGTTTGCTAGGACAATTTCTTCCTGTTGGACCTTGATGGATCTCCTGGGTATATGGGAGACTTTAGGGGATTTGGTTGAGAATACTGATTTATCCACTGTCACCACTGATATCTACTGAGACTATACTAAGCACTAGGAATTGAGCTATGAGCCAAAATTATAAATTCCCTGACCCTGGGAAGGTTAACTTTTAGTAGTGGTTTAGGAGATGCAGAAAAACAAACAGATTTGTAAATTCAAGTGATGATAGGTGCTATGGAATAAAGGAAGCAAGGCAACAATAATAGTTTGTACACTGTCTTAGATGGGGTGGCCTAGGAAAGTCTTTTTGTAAAGGTGACAATCAACTACTAAAGGAAGAAAAAGCCTTTCCAGAAGAAAGTCTATGTGAGGACACATCTAAAGGAAGTGAGGTCATGTAGATATCTGGAAAAGTTTTATAAAATATTTTTATTTAACTCTAGATATGGCACTAGATTTTTAATGTTTCACAGGCAATGGAGCAGGAACTCAGAGATACTTGAACTAGAATTCATGGTTTCAAACCAACCTCTTCTCTCACAATGGCAGATAATCAACATTTCTGTAAATCTCTGTATCAGTTATTGGCTGTAGAGCAACCTATGCCCAAACTTACAGGGTCAAAACAACAACTACGCATTTAACCTAATAAGGCTGTGCTTTGCTGGGCTAGCTTTTCTCATGTCAGCAGGGCTCTCTGGGTCAGCTGTGGGTCAAATGAGTGGTCTTATTATCATGACTGTACTCTCAGATCCATGAACTACAGCAAGGAGAACTGAACTCCCATTGTCTAGTAGTTGACCCAGACTTATTTAAATGACAGAAGTAAGGATAAGAGAGAGGGAGAGAGAATATGAATGAATGAATGAATGAATGAATGAATGAACAAATAGAAGCAAGCAAGGACACTTGAGACTCAAAATTTTCCACAGTGTCACTCCCACTGATTCTACTGACAAAAGAAATCATAAAGCCAGATTTCAAAGGTAGAGAAATGGGTGCTCCTTTTGATGGGAAAAGCTGTTAAGTCAGATAGCAAAGTAAGTGGATTCAGTCATTTTTTTGATGATTTGCAGCCATTTCTTTCTTTTTTTTTTTAAGTTTTTTAATTCCAGTTAGTTAACATAGAGCCATTTTTCTCTTTTTTTTTAAGTCTTAATTCCAGTTAGTTAACATAAAACCATTTTTTCCCCCAAATAAGTTACCACAACATTGTTCTGTTCGTTTGTTTGTTTGCTCAAATAGGGACAACAATATCTGCCTCTTGGAGTTCTGACTTAAATTATGTGACTTAATAATTAGTTCATAATTTTTTCAAAGCAAAACAAAATTAAACAGAGTATATTTGTTTACTTTCAGTTATTGTTTTAGAAGATCATTTTGGTATAGGTACAGAATTCCCTTAAGTGAGAACTAGTTATGCAATTACTGCCATAATTAAAAGCTCACTGGATTAAGGAAGTAGTGGCATATTTACAAAAGCTTTTTCATATTTGTTTATTTAAAACAGAAATAGGAGGTTAATACTAAGAGAGCTTATCATGTACAAACAAATAATCAGCAGACCTCTCATATGAGGTTCTCAACACCTTAGAAATAATTACTAATATTTATTAATTTTAACATATTTTAACAGTATTTATTTAATGCCTCTAAAGTTCTAGGCATCGTGAATGAACCAGCCATAAAGTTCTGAGCAAACAGACTTAGCCGAGTGATCACAGAGTTTACAGCTTGGTCCTTTATGTAACTCCTAAAGTTTATTAAGGTTTTTCAGGAAAATCATCTTACTGGATCTTCATAGTAACCATGTAATATATCATCATTAATATTCCCATTAAAGGAAACTATAGTTCTGAGAGACCTAACACATTTCATCTTTTGTTATATTCCCTTACTTTGCCTCTTGAAAACTGGCAAATCTTTTGAATTTGTATATATTTCATGTTATATATTATATATAAATTATATTTAAATTTATTGAATGCATACTGATATTCATGAAACATACACATATCACTTTTGTTGAAAGGGCTATCATTTACAGATCCTGGGCTCAGCCATAAAAGAAACAACTGGCAGGATTTGTGTGAAAGAGAGTCAACAACTCTTAAATTTCTATGTTCCTAGAGTGGAACCCGAACTTCAGGCCTCACCTCCCTTACAGAAAGACTACTTTATTTTCACTCATAGGAGTTCTGTGATAAGTCTAGGGTCTTTCTTTTCTTTTTTCTTTTTTCTTTTTTTAGCTATCATGAAAAGGGAGGGGGGGAGTGTGAATTTTGAGTCCTTTTGTAATCTTAGATGTTTTGAGACCTTGAGTGAATTACTCAGAAATCCTGCTTCCTACCTGAAAACCCGGGAAACTATTCACATTGAAAATGGTTATTGCATTAGATTCTGTCAGTGATCACCCAAAGCTCTCCCATCAGCAGGATTTCTTCTCATCACTGTCTTTCAGAACCCACCCTCATTCACAGTGGGGCCAGAGTGCAGTATCAGCCAACTTTCTGATCACACTAACATACCCTGCAAAGCTGCTTATCAATTAAAGTCATAATTTTTCTTACTTCTTCAGCTGATACCAGGCAATACCATATGACACCACAAGTGTGAACTTAGATAAAAGTGTCAGTATAACCCTCATGGGTGACATGAAAGTCTAGGCTACCAATTTTTATAGCTCACTTATGCCCTCTGAAGCTATTCAAGCCCAAATGCAAATTTATCACTCTCATCTAATGATGGATTTCTGCTGGGCCTACTGTTACGATTTGATGGTGAAAACTGCACCTCAGCCGTCCTAGGAAGGGACTCTAGCTGAATGGTCTCTAGATGTCCCCAGTAAAACTCTTGCTCTCTACCTGGAGGTGCTTTTGAATGGTATATATTTATCTGCTGCAAATGGCATGAACTTTATACTAGGTGCTGTAATAGAATGAACTGTTTCCCCTAAAATTTGTGTGTTCAAGCCCAAAGCCCCATTTTGACTATATTTATAGATAATGCCTTTAAGGGAGATAATTAAGTTTAAATGAGGTCATAAGGACAGGGCCCTAATCTAGTAAGACTGCCATTCTTATAAAAAGAGTAGAAAACATCAGAGATCTCTCTTTTCCTGTTTACAGAAAAAACGCTATGTGAGGACACATCAAAAGGAGATCATGTACAAGCCAGGAAGAGAGGCTTCACCAGAAACCAGCCCTGCTGGCACCTTGATCTCGGACTTCTAGCCTTCAGACTGTGAGAAAATAAATTTCTGTTGCTTAAGCTACCCAGTCAATGGTATTTTATTATTGCAGCTAGACCAGACTAATACGCGTTCATTTCATGTAACTTACCTATTAAAGCTTTTCAAGAACAACTCACAGTGTGCTTTCCTACAGTATACACAGTCCAGAAGTTTCGGCTTAATAGTGTGGTTAAATGACCTTGAAACAATGCAGCTGAGGCACCATAATGAAGAGGACACCCTGTGATAATAGGGTGCTATCCTTCACAGTGCAATGCACACTTTACACCAATGGCCATTATATGGTACTGACTGCCCAATAGTTATGAGACCATGAACTAAGAGGTGGAAGTAGAAAAGATGCTACGTATCATCACTTCTAGTAACCCAGTTTAGTAATCTGTTCTTTTTGTCCTGACGATGTTAGTTTCTGTGGGTCTAGAAGTCCTGGTTCCCAGAAGAAGATACAGAATTTCATCAAACTTAAAACTGTGATAGCTACCTGGTCACTTCAGACTCCTCAAGCCAGTGAACCCAAAGGCAAGGGTAGTAGTTACCAAGTCGGTGGGTGTGAGGGTTCTTGATTATTGCAAGAAGGTAGAACTGTGGCTACTTTATTGCAAGTACAACTGTAGCAACAGAAAGTACAAGCTTACTCAGAAATTATAATTATTCACAATCCTAGAGAAACTGTGATTGAATGGGGCAATTGAATCTGATAAGCAAGTGAATCTGAGATATACAAGGGATGAACTATAGCAGATGCTGTGGGATTCCTGCCTAGATCTCCTTTACTGGCCCAGTGCGCACATCTCATTTATGTGCTGCTATTAGTTCACGATTGTGCTCTTCCCTGGAGAACTGACTCAAATGATCAAAGCTTTCTATCTCAGGAGGGTATGCCCCATTCTCAGTAGTAGGCTGTATCCAATTACTAACTGATATAGGGTACACATGATGAAACAACTTTGTGGTACCATCCATGCTCCAGAGTTCCCCATGACACCATTGGCTTCTTCTGAGAGGCAAGACTTCAACTAAACCCACATCTCTGCTCAGCTTCTCCCCTGTCTATTCTGCTTCCTTCACCTCCTTAGAGTTTCTCCTGAGAGAATTCCCTAAAAAAACCAAATAACTTATACAAGAATCTCTATCTCAGGTTCTGCCTCTAATGAACTTGATCTAAGATAGGTTATTGGGAGCATAAAATGATGCGTGTGGAAGCATCTCTCACCGAGTAGAACTTTTATGCAAATTTACCTAAGGGGCCTTTTTGCACTACACCTATGATTGCATTTTGTGAGTTTTAGGAACATAACAAAAGCAGTACTACTCTACCCATAGTGAGAATGTAAGGCAATATATGATTAAAAATAATACAAGCTTGAGTTAAAAGGCTCCCCTCTGAATCAGTTTAAAAATTATCATAGAATTATCCTTCTTTAGAGGGTTCAAGCTAGTAGAAGTGACTGTTGCAAATTCTTCTACTTTTGCATGTAAGTTTGTGGATTGGGCAGAACACTTTACGGACGAGGCAGTAAATACATTCAGATTTGGACATATAGTTAATCAAATTCAGCTGGACTGCAATTTAGCTGAATATACTGCTATGCCCAGTCCTCATGGCATTGGGTGTGCCCTGCAACAACTCAAACCAAATCCCATTCCTTTATGTCATTTAGTAGACTGTGAAAGTACACGTCAAAAATAGCAGTGGTTGAAACTGCACCTACAACGTGCAAGATTCCCTCTATTGTTTTACACTGATTTCTGACAAGACCCCTGAATTTTCATGAGGAAATGAAGGTACCTGTCTTGATCCCAAGGTAGGTTCTAAGCCAGACCTATGTTTGTTCCATTGCACCATTATAACTTACAAAGATCAGGCAGACTACAACCATTGTTAGAATTTGCAGCTGGCTAGATGGGGTTTTTCTCTGATGTCTACATTTGGCAGAAGGGGTGGGATTGTGAATAGTTTCTATCTTTCCTGCTTTAAATCCCACTCTCTTACTTTGGAAAACTTTTCTTTTCCCCCTGAGTTGTTCCCTTTGAATAATAATATGCATAACAAAATAATAACAGCATCCCCTATGTAACCACTTTTCTATTCCAGACCTGAACAAAGCATATTGTATTCATACTCTTATGCAACCCTCACAACAGTACTTAAAGCTACTTGTTATAATTACTTATGGATGAGGAAACCACATCTTGGAGTGGTTAGGCTAATTGCTGCAGTTATGGAGTTAGCATATAAATGTGTTAGTGAGATTTGATCCTACACAATTTGACATCAGAGTCTTCCTTTAAACTATTCACTAGCTTGACTCTCCTTGGTTATTCCTAAAGTAGCTTAAAGTAACTAAGTTATAGTCCTTACAAATTCCAGAACCTGTAAAGTTTCCCTTTGGGATCTCTCTTTATTCATTTTAGTGATATTCACTATTTGATGGATCTCTTTTCCCTTTCTTACCCACTTTTCTAAGTATTCTTACTCTGTAACATTTTTTTTTTTTTTTTAGCATCTGAGATGTCTCATGCACTGTGCTTGATCCTGAACATATGATCATGAATAAGATCTTTCTCTTGCCCTCAAGGAGTGCAAACATGGGTTTCACTGTTCATTTATGTTAGGGGTCTTGCTTTGATTTTGTCATCTGACAGAGTACAATAGGTTTAACTGGCAAAGATTCCCATGCCATATGAGGTCATAAGAATCCTTCTGAAGCTGTGTTGTTTGTATTAAAGGTAATTAGCATTTTAATAGGCCAACCACCGCAAAATTGTCAATGCTGAAGAGAACAAACCTAGCTTAAAATCAAGATTCCTCTCCTAATGCTTCTTGCAGAAACTATGTTTACAATATGTGATATCATTTGCCATCACCCATGGGTGATTTTGTTTTTCATCAATCTGAACTTTTACTCATCATATTATCTATACTTAGAAAAACTCAATCACACACCTACCTAAATGTACAATGTCCACTTATGTGTTCCAATAGCATGCCCTCTCTCTCTCTCTCTCTAACTACCTACCTACCTATTTATCTTTTAGGACTTACCTTGGGGGGTTATCCTTGCTTATTTATACAATTCATTTATTCATTCATTATGCCATTAATTTATTATTAAATATATATCTGGATCCTAATAGAAGCCAGGCATTTTGATAGGCACTGGGTTTGGTGTCATCATTAGAATGAGATAAAAGTTTGTTTGTTTGTTTTGTTTATTCATCCTTTGGGAGTTTACCTTCTAATTAGGAAGATATAAGAAAATATCATATATATGTATGCATATAACAAAAGTGTGTGTCTATGTGTGTGTGTGTGCACACGTACATGCAGATGTGTGGAACCCACAACACAAGTTGAGGACATTTTCAATAAGGTAATCAGGGAAGGCACTATGAACATACTAAACAGATACTTAAAGGAATTCACAGTAGCTGGGTAAACTCACGCCCTCCCCAAGAAACAGCCAAGAATCACCCTTCTGACACCTCCCTGACAAGGACTGTTAGAGCAAAATCTATGGCACCCCTTTGCTATCTCTGTCATTCCTTGCTTTACCCTGTTGAGTGCCTGCCAGGAACACAAAACCACCCAATTCCATTGTTTTGATGGGGATCCATATATTGAGAAAAGTCGAAACTAAAATTGCCTTTACTGTTTGTGCTCTACTGACAAGCCATGGTGTTCTGAGTTTGCAGCTGTCAAAAGACAAGTTTGGATATTCTGCCCTGTCTGCTACTCTTTAAATGATACAATAATGGGCCACATTGCAAGTCTCAGCAGTGTTCTTCTTCATTTTCATATTTTGGCCGAACTTTGCCTTATTTTCTTTCTTTCTATATTATGAAAAGACAAATTCAGTTCTTTTCCTCCAGTGTACTATGTTTTCAATTCACACAGAAATTTCTCCTTCTTTGCCTAAGTCTCAATTCCCATAAGTCAGGGAGGAGAATAGGAGAGGAATCAGATTCTGTGCCTCAGTGTGGTCTGCTTTCTATTAATGCCATCTCACCAGGTCTGTGAAAAGAAGACTCCAAGTCCACTGTCTCACTAGGCAAGGAAACCTGACAGCAGTTCCTTATACCTCCAATTATTTCTGCAAAGTTCTAAGTGTCTGGTTTTGCCTTTTTTCCCTGTGAGCATTTAATTCTTCCTCAAATGGCAAAGCCTTCAGTGCACTCAGAGGGTCTGTGACTTGGTCCTCACCAAGCACCACATGCTCCAATAGTTCTCCCACCGAAAGGCTGAACGATTCATTATCAGGTTGGCCTCTGGAAGCCTGCCCTCTCCCTGGCTCCCTACAGATCTCGTTCTAACCCACTGGACAAAATTGCTTCAAGCTGACTCTCTCAGGAGGAGAGAGCTTTTCTTTATAAATGTACTGTGTTTTGTTTGTTTGCTTTTGTTTTTTCTAAACCAATATGATGGAGGTGTTTAAGAACATAGGCACAGACCTTACTTGCCAGTGATTCTTTGCAGTTGCTAGCAATTCTTTTATGGACAGGTGGGGCTTCACACAATTAAAATAAGCGCTGATCTTTTGAGAAGGACACTTTTCCAGAAAATTAGAGCAATAAGATCCCAATTTTATTAACCTAACTTTGCTTATCATTCCACACTCTTCAGTGTGCCAGTCACTGTGCTAAGAATCTAGATGTTTTATCTAACATGTAAGGATATTCGAAGTTAGGAGCTGCTACAATTCATATTTTACAGATGTAACTCAAACAGGTTAAATGATTTTCCAAGGTTGCAAAGCTAACACAGAGCAGAACAAGTGCTCTTTAGTGTAAGTGAATTAATTTATGGGTGTGATTTTTTGGTTCACACATGGTTATCCATCCAATACCAGCTTTTATGTACAATGTGTTGTCTTGGCATCTCTATCTTGGTGTGGATGAGTAGGAGGGAAAACTTATACCTTTCATGACCACTGCACACCTGTATACTTTTTACGTTCTATGCACTCAGCTTCAAGGTTGTGATTTTATTAAGTATCCTTTTCGATATTCTATTGTGATAAGTGCGGTCTACATGAAAGTGTATGGGAAATACCTAAATTAAAAAAAAAATGTCCTGTCAAGAAGGATCATTAACAGTGTTGTGCAGAAAGTATCCATGATTTCAAGGTAATGCACAATGAGGGATCCCTCTGCCACTAAATCATAGGAAGCTAATCCTCATTAGCTTCCTATAGAAGTCTTCCCTCAGCCCAAGTGGGAAAATGGTGATGTTGCAGATCAGAGATGGCTCTGATTAGAGCAAGACATGGCACCCAAAACCTAAAAAGAGAACTGTTCTAGAAAGTAGGAAACTGAACAGTATTTGAAAGAAGGCCAGCCTCTTCGGTATAAAACGGACATTTCTAAAATTTATCATACAATGGTTGCATTTGAGGTGGTTCTTGAGCAGATTCATAAGCCAATGTGAAATTTTTCCTACACGTAATTAGAATAACCTTGAAACAAAAAGAAGGCATCCCAGCTCAAAAAGTGTTCTGTATTATTAATTTATGATGAAGAATAAAATAGTAGAGTGATTAATATAATTTTTACAATACAGGAAAAAAGTGTTTTACTTAGTCATCCATTATTAATTGATTTTCACCATTTTGTATGAAGAAATTATGTTTATATCAGAACCATAAGGAATATTATTTCTATTTATTTCTAAACTGTTGTTAAAGTTTATTGTAGAATAAAATATTTATTATATTTTTTATCTTATAGCATAGGATTGTCTATTTCAGCCAAGTTTCACCCTTACAAGATTTTATCCAGGAATTGTAATAAATTGATAACTGACGGGGTAGGATTATCCTTTCTAAGTAATGTAATGAAGATTCTAATACCCAGATTGGGCAAAACTAGAAATGCACTTGCAATATCATTCATATTTAGTAATCTATATTTTTATATCTATTATTCTTACTTGGTTATAATGTGCATTATGAAAACCCACGTTGCCTTATTTCCATTTATCAGCATACAATGTTTTCTTGAAATATAATGATGCTTCATTTTACAATCACTCCTGTATTAGAAACTCTTCATTAAGATTTTTGGCATTATAAATAAACCTCTCAGAAGCCAAGGCATAGACAATGGTTATCACTAGTGTGTGAGAATTGAAAACTATGAATTACTCACTTTGAATCCAGAATTAATCTATTTAAAGCTTTTGTCACAACCCATTCTATTCTTGTTTTTGAAAATGCTCAGATTGGGCTGCTTGGGTGGCTCAGTTGGTTAAGCATCTACTTTAGCTCCAGTCATGATCTCAGGGCCCTGGGATCAAGCCCTGTGCTGGGCTCCTTGCTCAGCAGGGAGTCTGCTTCTCCCTTTCCCTCTGACCTTCCCACACCCTTGTGATCCCTGTCTCAAATAAATAAATACAATAGTAAAAAAAAGAAAGAAAGAAAGAAAGAAAGAAAGAAAGAAAGAAAGAAAGAAAATGCTCAGACGTTGAGATTCTTTTCCTATATATTCTTCATACTCACCACCAAGTGGTGCCTTCAGAATTCTGAATCTTCATTAATATTTGTCTTTATATTCTACTCTGCATAAATACATTTCCTAAATACTGCTGGAACAACCAGCAAAAGCATTAAAAATGCCGTAGTCAGTTTTAGTCAGTGTCATTTTTAAATAACGGACATTATTTCTTGATTTATAATCACTTTTCTACTGTCCTCTCCTTACTAGGAAGTTTCCAGTGTAACTGGTTTGACATTGTTATAATTTTTTTTATCAGTCATTGTTATTATTGTATGTTATTAAATGCAAGAGTTTTCCCCCTCTTTATCTCTTAAATAGATATATATCACAATTCAATGATAGGGTCATGCAAACCTCTGAGTTGTCATCATATTTCCTGAACATTACTGCCTAACTTAACATTTCATAGCACCTCCTTTATTAACTACTGAGAAAATACGTGATTGCTACTTTTTCTCTTACACTATAGGGAGCACCACCTACTTAATCATAAAACCTCTTCTTAACCTTTATTTTTTTGCTTAGAATGATTATAAGATGGAGTTTGTTAAGTGATAAGATTCTTTGAATAAGAAGAAACTATTCTGGAATTGTTAAATGGGTAGGTAAGCCTTTTATGACAATATTCCCCACATGCAGAGTCTGGCACTAGTTATTTCTGCAATTTAGAAAGTTAGTTAGTAGAAAACTAAGGTTTTGCTCTAATTAAACATACAAGTGACACCTTAATACACGAACAAATGTCTGTGTTATTCTCTATTCTCTCATACCATTTTCCCGATTTTTTTTTTTTTAAAGAAACCTGTTGTCAGGTTTAAATTAGCTTTCTTGGTTGAAATCAGCAGTCTTAATTTGCAATTGAAATCCATCCAATTAAACAATAGATTGCCTGGAATTAATGATAATTGAACAATCTAAATTAAATGAGAGAGACTGTGGACAAGTGAAGGGGAAAATAAACGTGGCGCAATTTAAGCTTGTAAAGTCACATATATTAACGGGACCATGGAAACATGTTTCTTGGGATGCCATTCGCCTTCATATACACCTATAAAAGCCTTTGTGGAAGCCTGCACTGACCTAAAAAACGAGTTCCTTGGCAGACATTGAAGCAACTAGAATTGAAGTAGCAGTAAGTCCCTATCTTTGCAACGGATTTACTCTCTTGGTTAATAGGACATGGCAAAATATCCCTATGTTACCATTAACCACATAAATGTGACAAGAAAGGGATTTTCTACTGCATGTAATGTAATATAGCTCCATCAAAGGGTCTAAGTCTCCTTGTTCAGTCATGATACAATAGCTAAGACTCTGGAAATAAGTGCTGTGGTGAAGTTTATATTGATTTGTTGCCCAAGAGAGAGAACTGTAATCTAGTTCTTGCATAGACATTGCTAGGTCTTTGGAGAGCTAGCTCAAAAAACTTGGCTTTTCAAAAAGGCATCTCTGACTGGCTAGTTAAGGTTGTTTCAAGCAAAACAAGGCATTCTGTACTAAAGAAACTGCTATGGATCACTTACAGAGGCAGATGAATCCCTTACTCAAAACTTGGTTCAGAGACACTGATGATGCCACAGACAGACCAAAAGAGGGTATGAGCTTATTACTTATACAATTGAGGTCACTGGGAGGAGTAGGTAGGCCTTTCCAACAGGTAAAAAAAAAGGGGGGGACTGGCATGAGTTTTTACTGTGGTTAGGTGATGGGGCTGGACTGAGGGCTCTTTGGTGTAAGCTGGGACTTGCATGGTTTGATTCTCCTGTTTTTGCCAAAAGAGCACCCAGGATTTCTAATTAGCCTATCCAGATATAGGACATGGGGTAAAAAGGCTTAAAAGTTGCCAGCAGTCTAACACCCAACTTATAAGAAAACACAAATGGAGACAAACTCTTCATTACAAAGACTGTTCAGAGTGAACGACGTCAAAATGGTTATTCCTCTGCTTGTGATTGTTCAATCTGAGCTGTCCTACTAACACATTTGACTCTAGCTGGCGTATAACTGCAATATATCAAATTGCAGTGAATAGAGCTCTAAGTAAAAGTTCAGATGTCCCCAACAACTTTGTTCCTCCTCATTCTGACGTATCTGTCTCATTTGCTTCTTATTCCCTTATTTTCTCTGAATCCAGACTCTTGTCACAGTATCCACACTTGAAACATACTATGGCAAATGAAGGCTGGCGAGATCCTGGAATCAGTGTCTGCTGCTTAGACCTCTCTGTTTTTTCAGAACCATCATGTGCACATATCCATTCAGCTTTAGTATCCCTACTCTCACCCCCATAACCTTTGTCTTTGGTAAAGTTTTCCTATTCCATCCAAATGAAAAGAGGAACTTCTTGATTAGGGCATCTCTGTCCTTAATTGCAAGTGGAGGATTTGAATATTGAAGTTCCTTATGTTTTGATGTTCCACCATCTCAATATTCTACCCATGATTATATTTTCCTTTCCCTTACTTCAGTTGCCTTCTCTATGATGAATATCTCCCAAATAAATGCACCACTTCCACATTCTCTGTAAATACAGAATATCTAATTTGTCTATGTAGGCATCTCACAAATGGGGGTCACAAAAACTAAGTTCAAAGCAGAACTCACTCATCATCTACTCCAAAACTGCTGTTTCTCCTCAAATCCACCTCAGTAAATACAGCCAACATCCTCATAATTCCCCAAGCCAAAGACTTAGCTGGTTTGTTCTTATCTTCATCCTATATTAAAGGAATTCCAATTATGTGGAGTTGAGCTTCCAAATATTTTTGAATCTATCTAGTTATCTCAAAATTCATGGCCATTTCAGTTGGTTACACCTCCAATAATCCTTTCCAGAATTATCTCAACAGCCACAAATAGATACCCCTGCCTCAAATATTCTTTGGTCTAAGCCATTTGGGCCCTAAATCCAATGACATGTATTTTTATAAAGAAAGGGAGGTTTAGAGACACAGAAACAGAGACACACAGAGGGAATATAGTCATGTGTGGACAGATAAAGAAACTTGTATGATACACCTACAAACCAGGGACACCAATGATTGTTGATAAGCATCTGAAACTATGAAAAGGCAACGAAGGATTCTTTCCTCCACCTTTTCAAGTGAGCATGACCCTCCTTACACCTTTATTTCATGCTTCTAGCCTCCAGTACTGATAGAAGAAATTTGTTATTTTAAGGCACCCGGTTTGTATCAATTCACTATGGCATCCATAGAAAGAAATATGTTTAGTTGGCATTATCTGGTTCTTGCTTACTCCCATAGCTAAAACTATCATCATTCCCTTACACACATTCTCCTGGTCTGCCATGTACACACACACACACACACACACACACACACACACATTTTATTACACATATTTAATAACCTCTATTATTGATATATTTTTCTCATTTTATATCCTATTTTATCTGCCTATATTGTCTATGTATTTGTCATGCGTGGTTGCTGGAGCAAATTACCACACATTTGTTGACTGAAACAATAGAAATTTACTCTACTCTAGTTCTAGAGACCAGAATTTTGTCAGTTCCACTGGGCTGTAGTCAAGGTGTCAACAGGGCTACACTGGGAGAATTTACATAGGGGAGAATTTCTTCTTTGTCTCTTCTACCTTTTGGTGACCGCTGGTGTTACTTTGCTTGTGGCTGCATTGCACCAATCTCTGCCTCCACCTTCACATGGGCTTTTCCTCTTCTGTATATATGTTATCTCCCCCTGCCTCTCTCTTATAAGGACACAGTATTTAAGACCCACCCAAATAATCTAGGGTAATTTCATCTCAATATCTTAGATTTAATCCCATCTTGCAAGCTTTACCAAATAAGGTAACATTCACACAGGCTCCAGGGATTGGAACTTGGTATCTTTAGTGGACATTGTTCAGACTACATTCTCTAGCATTTTTTTTTAAGTTTTTATTTATTTATTTGTCAGAGACAGAGAGAGAGCACAAGCAGGGGGAGGGAGGGACAGATAGGAGAAACATGCTCTCCGTTGAGCAGGGAGCCCAATGCAGGCTTGATCCCAGGACCCAGGGATCACAACCTGAGCCAAAGGCAGATACTTAACCAACTGAGCCACCCAGACACCCCTCACTAGCATTCTTGATCATTATGTCTTTTTGTTTCTCAACTGCAGGCATTTTTTTTTTAAAGATTTTATTGATTTATTTGACAGAGATAGAGACAGTCAGTGAGAGAGGGAACACAAGCAGGGGGAGTGGGAGAGGAAGAAGCAGGCTCCCAGCAGAGGAGCCTGACGTGGGGCTCGATCCCGGAACGCCGGGATCACGCCCTGAGCCGAAGGCAGACGCTTAACCGCTGTGCCACCCAGGCGCCCCTCAACTGCAGGCATTTTGCCCTCCCCAGAACATTGGACAATGTCTGGAGAAATTTTTGATTTTTATACCCAGCAATACTACTGGCATCTGGTATGAAGAAGTCAGGGATTCTGTTAAACACACTACAATACATAGGAAGTCCCCCATACCACCCCCAAACAATATGGTCCAGATGGCAATAGTGCTAAAGCTGAGAAACCCTACAGCTAATTCAAATTGCATTTCATACTGTTTACTCAGAATATCCTCCAGAGATTCTCTTTTGCCCACCAAAATTGGTTTAGATGTCCATGATAAATATTTCTATAGCATCTTGTGATTCCTTTTTTAAAGCATTTACAAAACTATATTGTGATTGCCTATAATGTCCATTTCCCCAACTAGGCTATTACCTCCATAGGCCATGTAAGTACATATCTTTTCACCCTTGTATTAACTTCCCCTACCAGGAACCCCACATGGAACAGATGATCAATCAATATTTAAGTGGATGAATGAGAATTAATTAGCAAAACACTGAATTTAGAGTTTCAAAAATTGGAATTAAGGATGTTATTTGTCCCAATTTATTGGACAATTTAGATTTTAATGCATTGAACCACATCCTCAAGTGGGATAATTGGCACTATGGATTTCATAAATTCATATCTTCTTGGACACCTCAAACTTCAAATACCCAATCATATTGACTTGATTCTATTTATTCCATTAGCTCTATTATTGTGTTCATATAGCTCAAAGACCATCGGCTCAAGTGACCAGTTCTAATCCCAGTTCTCTTCTGACTACCTTCATTTGATTATGAGAAAGTCAGCCTCTTTGAAACTCAGTTTTAGCCTCAGTAAGACATAGGAATCTCTCTGGATGATTTCTAGTTATGTGACTTTATCACTATAAACAGTTAGTAGATGTTATTGTTATTTAGGAGAAAAAATGATATGGTATGCTAAAGATTATGACATTCACTTCGTCTCAGGTTCCTCATTCATAAAATGAGTTAGCAGACAATATCTAAACTTCCTTACCAGACAATATCTAAACTTCCCTACTCTTTCTATGAAGATATCATATCTGTCAACACTTAAATATGAAAAAGATTATCAGGAACTCAAGCTAAATAATGGTAAGAGTTTAGTATAGAAATTATTTCTAAAACATCATCAGGTTTGGGGGAAATCAATACAGGAGGGTGAGGTTGAAGCATCCCAGGGTTAGTAACAGGAACGAACTATTTCATTACTGAAGGTTCAAAGAAATAGTCGAGGGAGTAGTTAACAGAAACTGGAGAGAGATCAGCATGGGACAGGATTCCTGAATCTGTGACCATAAGGAAACAGATCAGCCAACCCACATTAAACTGGCAGGGAAGAAACAGAATGAAATGTCCTGATCTTATTCTCCTCCTGCTTTCTAAAATCCTATATATGCATCCCTTTGGTTTAACACTATCCTAAACAAAGGGCAATGGAGTCCACTGATGCTGTCCACAAAGTTCAGCCTCTAAGTCATAACCAAAATGGCTAGCAAATAGAAAATACTTATACAGGTTTCATGATACATGAAACATTAATATTATGTAGGAGTTTAGAAAGAATAAAATGTCAGAAAAATACTAATTACCTCTCACAGGTTGCAGTGTTTAGACAAACAACAAAATTATTTCAAAGCATGTCTACCCAGATATAGATGGGAGGGGTGTAATTGGCAACTGCTTATTTTCTTGTCAGAGAAAGTTTTTTTTTTTTTTTTAAGATTTTATATTTATTTGACAGAGAGAGACAGCCAGCGAGAGAGGGAACACAAGCAAGGGGAGTGGGAGAGGAAGAAGCAGGCTCCTAGTGGAGAAGCCTGATGTGGGGCGCCATCCCAGAACACTGGGATCATGCCCTGAGCCGAAGGCAGACGCTTAATGACTGCACCACCCAGGCGCCCCACTTGTCAGAGAAAGTTCTGACTTCACACTTCTAGTTACTTTTTAAATATGAGGTCTTACTAGTCAGAAGAAAAAAGCAGACTATTTAATTTCAGTGAAAGATAAATAATTTGCTGCATTCATCTAAAACAGGGTTTGGTTGATGAATTCTTCTCATCTGTGATTTTTTTTTCCCATAACCACTAATAGGTATTCATTTCTGATATGAAAACATCACCGTCCTCTTGAATTAAGTAATGAGACAGATACCTATGCACATTTTGTTCTAATTATTTTAAGAGTTTCAGTGGATGTGCTGGGAAATATAACAGTGACCCCAAGTCAAGCTCTAGAGATGAAAATTACAATGTCTGAGATAAAACAAATAAAAAACATTGTGTGAGAATTAAAGCAGAGTAGACATTTAGAAAACAAAACAAAACACAAACAAACATGAAGACATGGCAAAACAAATTATCCAAGAGAAAAAAGGACTTAAAAAAAAAAAAAAAGAATGGACCATCGATGAGAAGTAGAACAATTTCCAGTGGTCCAATATATGCGTAATTGGAGAGGAAGGACAGAAAAAAATTATTGGCTGACAAACTTCTAACTTGATGAAAACTATAAATCCATAGACACAAAAGGCTCAACAAAGAAACAAGGAGAAAACTGCTCTTAAGGAACAATGTCATCAAATTGCTCAAGACCAGTAATAATGTGAAATTTTAAATGAAATTAGTGAAAAAAGGCATGGTGCCTCAAAGATAAGGATAGTAGCAAATTTCAGTTGGAAACAATGCAGATGAGAAGAAAAAAAGAAGTATCTTTCAAATATGAAAAATAATGAAAGAAAGAAACTGTCAATCTAGAATTCTATACCCAAAGAAATCTGTTTCAAAAAGAAAGGTGAAATAAAGACTTTTTCACACATATGCAAGCTAGAGTTCTTCTGCACTGCAGCAAGTTTTTAGGAAAGTCTTCCAGAGAAAAGGAAAATTACACAACGTGAAAATATGGACCTATGCAAAGAATGAAGAGCAAAGGAAATAAAAGACATGGGTAAATATATAGGACATTTTTTGTTATTTAAATCTATTTCAAAGACAATCAACAGTGTGAACAAAAATAAAAACAATGCAGTGTTAAAAATAAAAAATATATGTACTAAAAGAAATGAAATATAGAAATATAAGAAAAATAGTAAGGTGTATTTGAAGAAGTAAAGTCATGACAACAACACAAAGACCAAGAAAAGAGTAAAGGGAGTAAATTATTGAATAATTTAATACTTTAAATGAAGTAGTATAGTATCACGGGAAGGTAGTCTCTGATAATATGCAATATGTGTTAAAAATGCATGCTATAAAATTTAAGCAACTACAAAGACAACAGAACAAAGAAGTATAGCTAGTAAGTCAACAAAATAAATAAATGGGACTCATAAAGATCTAAATTAATCCAAAAGAAGACATAAAAGGAAAAAAAATGACAACATATTGGACAAATAGAAAACGAATAGCCAGTAGACAGATTTAAGCCTGTTTTATCAACAATCACTTAAATGTAAATAGTCTGAAAATCTCAATTAAAAGAAAGAGGCAGTCAGATTGAAATAAAAAAGGAACGTTGCCTAAACATTGTACGTTGCCTAAAATAAAATAACGTTAAATGTAGGGGCAGAAATAAAGTAATTAGATACACATATATATGCCATGCTAACACTAATCAAAAGTAAGTTTGAGAGACTATATTAACATCGCATAGAGTAGATATCAGAGCAAAAAATATTACCAAAAATATTTAGAAAAAGTTAAATATGTTGTGAGCTAGATCACAGTCATTGGCCATAAGGTCTAATATTATAAAGAGGTTGATTTCTCCATATTGGTCTATGGATTCAATGCAATCACAATCAAAATGTTCTCAGGCAATTTTTTTTTTTTGGTAAAATGTAATGAGGTGATCTAATATTCAAATGTAAATGTGAACAGTAGAATATGGAAACAAACTTGAAAAAGAACAAAGCTGAGTAACCCTAAGTGATTTCAAGGTATGCTATAAAGCAATAGTAATTAAGACATCACAGTCCTGGTATTAAAAGACAGACAAAGGGATTCATGCAAAAACAGAATCCAGAAATAGATCAATGGTTATATGGTCAACAATATGACAACAATATGAATATATTTCACTCAAGTCACATCATATATAAAAATTCAAAATGGATCACTGGGACATACAGGCAAAACCTAAAATTATAAAAACAATAAAAGAAAATACTGGAACAAATATTGTGGAACTTGTGTAATATAAGATTTCTTAGATGTAACAAGAAAAGTACCATACATAAAGCAGCAATTTGATAAATAGGAATTAAACAAAAATTAAAAACTTCATCTCTGTTTCAAAACACTTAAGGACTGTTCAAAGCACTGTTAGGAGAATTAAAAGATAAGCCACAAAATGTGAGAAATGATTTATATATATAACATTTATACAATACAGGAGTTCTGTCCAAAATACATAAGTAACTTCCAAAACTCAGTAATAAAAAAAAACCCCACAGTATCCAATTAGAAATTGATAAGCTATTTAAACAGAATCTTCAGAAAAGTTTTAAGCTTTTAGGATTTTTTTTTAAAGATTTTATTTATTTATTCGACAGAGATAGAGACAGCCAGCGAGAGAGGGAACACAAGCAGGGGGAGTGGGAGAGGAAGAAGCAGGCTCATAGCAGAGGAGCCTGATGTGGGGCTCAATCCCATAACACCGGGATCATGCCCTGAGCCGAAGGCAGACGCTTAACCACTGTGCCATCCAGGCGCCCCAGGATTTTTTTTTTTTTAAATCACTGTGGAGGAGATTGCCTGAGAGTTCTTGCTCGCTTCCCTGTCCCCAATTCAGAACTCAGGGAATTGCGAGGCCAGGGGCTGTATCAGAACTCTGAATGCCAGAGATGTTTCCAACTGGAGGTATTTGTAGCAATGGGTGTTTCCGGGCTGCCATTTGTATAGTAAACATGTGTGTTGAGTTTTTTAATTTTAATTTTGTACTTAACAAAGCCAAGCTCCACTACCCATGCCCTCCATCTCTGGCTCTTAGGAAACTCCTACAGACAGTGAACGCCCTACTTTTTTCTCAAGGCTCAGGAAAGTCTAGCCTCTCCTGCCCCCAACCAGCAGTCCCAACACCAGGCAGAAATGGGAAAGACTAGGCAGGGAGGGGGTTTACTTGTGCTTTGTTTCAAACAAACAAACAAACAAAAAAAACGCCACAATCTTATTTTCTTTACTAAAGCAAAAAAGGAAATCAAAAAAGATACCAACCTTTGAACTACTAAATCTGTTTTATCTTTCACATTAAATCTGTTATATTACTCACCATTAATCTGTTATATTACTCAAGAGTTAAAATAAGATCAAAGGAAAGGCTGAAAGCAAAGACAACCAACAGAAGACAGACACTTAAATATCATACTGAGTTACCATAAAGAATGAGATGGTAAAACATCCAGATTGCACATTTATTTCACATGCAAAGTTTGACGTAACATCATTGAATACAGATAAAATCTGAAAAGTCCAAAGCAAAATGAATTGATTTCTTGTGCTCTAACATTAAAAACCAATTGCCAAAGGGTTTACCCTAGAAAAGAGCTTATTTATGGGGAGACACTACATTGGGAAGGTAAGTGTAAGAAGTAAAAGGAGGAAATTAAAGAAAAATACACTACATTAACTACAGAAACATACTGAAAGGCAAACATGTTCCAAAGAAAAAACTGTACTGAGGAAAGGTGAAAATTGAAAGTGGAATGTAGAAACCAGTGCCTGCTCTAAGGTCAACAACTTAAACAAGAAAGAAGGAAGGAAGGAAGGAAGGAAGGAAGGAAGGAAGGAAGGAAGGAAGGAAGGGAGGAAAAGAAAAAAGAAAAGAAAAGGAGAAGAGAAAAAAAAGAAAAGAAAAGAAAAGAAGAAAAAAGGAAGGAAGAAAAAGTAAAAGATATTGCCAAGTCCTAGGGTCTATGGGGTATGATATATCATGGTAAGTGAGGTAACAGGTGTAAGGACAAATAAGCCCATAGAAAGATAATTAACATCATTAGTCATTACAAATTCAACTTACAACTAAAATGTGATAATACTGCATATCTATTAGAATGGCTAAAATATAAAAGACTCACCACACAAGTGTTGGAGAGGATGCAGAAATACTGGAAATACCAAACACTGTGATTCCTATTTAATATTTGACACAATCATACCTAATAGTTAATAAAGACATTTAATAGTTTAAAATATTATTTGAAAGGATAAAAATAATTTCAGCTATTACCTCCCTCCTAAGCTCTACTTTCCTCATTTGCAAGATAAAGCACTCTACAGGACAATATACTTGAAAAATCTTAAGAAACCATAATAGTCACATAGACAAGTGACTTGCTTAGGTTTATAGAACTAGTTAGATGTGAATTAAGGGCTTTGGAGTCATCTAACTATTACGTCCAAGCTATTCTACTATTCCTGTTGTTTCACTTGATTTTATCTTTGTAGTTTAACAGATGATTATTTTAACAACTTTATTGAAATATAAATGATATACATTAAAAAGTACAAATTTCAAGGTACAATTTGAACACTTTAACACATGTATACACCTATGAAATCATCACGATCAAGATAATAAATTAATCTATAGCTCCCAAAAGTTTCTGCATGTCCATTGGTAGTCACTTTTTTTTTTTTTTTGGTCACTATAGGTTATATTCCCTGGATTTTTACCTACGTAGCATCGTATAGAATGCATGTCTATTTTTTCCCTATATTTCAGCTGGCATAATAATTTTGAGATTAATTCACATTGTTGTGTGTATCTACCATCCAATCATGGAGTCTATCCACAGCCAAGGCAGTTCCATGCATACATTACTAATTTATATTTGTAGGGTATTCCTCACTGATACACCCAAACCACTCTTTTGCATATCTATTTTTTCTCAGGGGTGTGTGTGTGATGCAGCTCTGACCTAAAGAGGGACTTAATGAAATATATGGGGAATGAAATTTTTATGAAAAGTAATTCATTTGTGGTAATGAAAGGATGCCTTTCTTACAGCTTATGGCAAAACACACACACACACACACACACACACACACACACATATATGTACATTGTGAGAGGACACATAAACAAAATTAAAACACAGACTTAAAACGGATTACAACAGTGGGCTAAATGGAATGAGAATAGAAAAAAAAAGTATCTTAAAAGTTGAAATGTGCTGGGCTGTATATATCTAAGATAATTAGAATTGCATATTACACTGGAGGTATCTGTTTTCTATAAAACTGTCTGCAATAGATCATTCTGAAACATTATGAACTATATATTCCCTTTCCAAACCTGCCTATATATTAAGTCCACAAGTAATGAAATTGAGAATCTACATGAGGAAACCTTTTAATTATACAGAGTAATACAAACACTAAACCAGAGAATGGATTTAAAAAAATCCATATAGAAATAATGTGTGCTACCTTTTCGACGTGAACTCTGAGGCTATGCATTTTCCTGGTAGAGTTTCTCTCTCAATGGTTTGGTTGGTGTTAGCAGAATTTTACTTTTTCTGTCTTAAGTCTGATGTTCTTTTGAAGAAAATAATTCTCATAAACTTTCCAAGTACACTTTCCTGTCTATGGTATATTTGCTGGTACCTATCTATCATATATGAGGCAGACACTTCAGAACAGAAATAATATAGTTTCCAATTTTATGACTGATATCTATTCTCTTTGAAAGAAAGTTGGTGGCTTTGTGTTGCAAATTTGCTCTAGTAAACAGAAAATACAAAAAAAAGTATTTTGAGAAATTAAACAGGGCCCCCAACAACTTGAGAAAAACATATGCAGTAAGAAATCTATAAACAGGAGAATAACTGTGAATATACATTAATAATGTAACATATGCATACTCATTAAAAACTGTGGACATTTAGAAATGGATATATTTCTCCAAAAAACATTTCCTTTATAGACAACATTCTATGTACTTGTTCCACTGCATTTAAAATACGCTGACATTTTCCTCTTCTCCTTTGAAGTTAAGTTAGAAAATATGTATAAGTAAATCTACCACTTGAGAAACAGATAAATGGCTACAATTGTAAAACAACAATAAAAATTATTTTAACAAATTCTCCTAAATGTACAGCTTATAACAAAAAAAGTATGAAGATTGAAGCGATGGTGGGACTAAAGACAAATGAAAAGCAGAGATCCCAAGACCTTGCTTAGACATGTATTTCCCTAAAAGCATCTTGAAATATCCATTTAACAATATTTTGATTAAATATATGAGAACTAGGGATGTGAGTGGGCCATAAAACAAGAACAAATATGTAATATTACTCTTAATCCTCTCTTCATAAGAGGTCTGCTTATATTAAGATAAGGGAGGAATGATAAACTTCAACATAAATCTATGAACTACATGGATCAAAATTATTCAGATATTGGTCAACTGGCAGCCCATGGTTATGATCACTAGGAACAGTGATGAAAAGAAAAGTAAGAACTATAATAGCCTCAGTTCACGGACTAAAATGAGTTTCTAGGCTTCAGCACAAGGAAGAGAACCCAATCATCCCAGTAGCCTTGCTGAGTAGAAGAGACAGAGTGTAGAATTTAGAGAGCAAGGTAGCTCCAAGTTGAGTAGCAAGTGCTACAGGGGAACTTCCCAGATTGTTCCAGAGATGTGCGCACTGGCCCCTTGAATTCTAAACTGGGACTTTTTCTGCACATGCGTTTGAGGTACTCAAGACTCAAGAAGGAAACACCACAAATGAATAAACAGATTCACATAGCTTATACACGGCCAACAGTTCATGTTTCAACTAGCAAGAGCAGAAAAACGTCTGATTGCAGGGAGCGGTGTGCATAGTCCTCAGAAGGATATTATTCTAGTGGTAAAGTTGTAGCTGCTTTGGGCTATCCTAACTACATTAAAAGGTCAGCTTTAAAAGGATTACAGCGAATCCAAATAATATTAAGCAAATTCATAAACAAATAACAGCAATATTTAAAGATATATAACAAAATCCAGAAGACAACTCTAAGAAGCAAGAAAATATAACTCATAACTGGGAGAAATGACAGTCAATAGAAACAGATCCAAAATGACAAAGACAAAGAAAGCTGCAGACCAGCATATTAAATACTTATGATAAATATTTCTCATATATGAAAATAGGTAAAGAAAAGCATGACAACAATCTAAATGGAACTTCTAGAAATGGAAAGTACATGATCTGAAATTAAAAATACACTGTAAGAGATTAATAGCAGATTAGATAATGCAGAACAAAAGTTAATAGATTTAATAGACATAATAAAGGAAGCTATCCAAAGGAAACAGTGAGAGGAAAAAAATGAACAAGGTCTCAGTAAGCAGATGAAAATTTAAATATATCATAGTTAACCATGTAACCATGAATAAAAATAAATGGACTCAAGAGAGGAACTAGAGTGGATGTAGTGAGGTGTTTGTATAGCAGCTAATGTCCCAATGACATGAACTGTGAACAACCTAAACATGGAGCCCTGTAATCAATTAACTTTTGAGCAAGATGCATAACTGTTTTTTTTTCTCCCACAGAAACATTGCAACTCACATATAAATCAAGTGTTTCCATGTCCATCTTGTCTTACTTATAGTTAATATCAGATTTGATGCAGCTAGAAACTCTGTATTTACAGATAGATGGGCATGCTCATCCACCTGAAAGTATTCTTCTATGTTCTTTCTGCTAATTATGTCATGAAAAATGTTCTATTCTACTCAGCTTCTCTAGGAGAGGGGATCAAGAGAACTACAGAACAAAGTATAAGGGATATAAACATTGGCAAACTAATAATCAAGAGATGGAGAAGAAGGCTGGTAAGAGGAATTATAGCATAAGCTAAATTTCTTACTTTTAATAGCTGAGACTCAAAATAATAAATGATAACTATATTAACTTACTTCTGTAATATTTTTGCTTGTGTTATTTTTGGTTTTATTTTAGAAACCTATTTTACAGGATGATTACCTGATATGATGAAAATATGCTTCCCAGTACATCAATAGTTCTTCGTATCCTTTCTTTTTTTGTCTCATTTTACTAAAATCAAGTACAATTACTTTAGATGACATGGTGCACCTAACAAAATCATTTGCATATATGCACATATGCATATATATACAAATCTGTATAAAAACTATCAATCCATCCTTCTATCCATTCTCCCATTTTTACATCCACATAGAAAAATATTTGGTTAGGTCTTTTCAATACTATGTTATTTCTAGATGGTGAAAGTTGTAGAAATTGTCTTTACATGCCTTTTACAATCTCACTTTTGTTTAATTTTTTAAGATAATTTTTTAAAGAAATTATTTCTACTTGGCAACAGTTTGTGGCTTAAATATCATCTACGATTTATCCAAATTCTCTGGGAATAAATTGGGAGTTTATAAATTTTCTGTCAATAAATAAAATAAATTTAGAAAGATTTTATATGTTTGTAATAAAAATAGTACAAATCAGAATATGTCTAAAAAAAGAATACATCTAAAGAATATTTTTTACCTCTTGGTTTAATTTCTTTGACTTATCTAAAGGAAATGTATTAGACAGAAAAAGTAAATGCCTCAATGCTTAAACATGCTCATTTTTAAAAGTAAAAGGTTTGAAAACAATAAATTATTTGACAATAAGTTAATGGTTGAACAAATGATGCACCATTAACTGAATGGAATATAATCTAATCATATTATATATGAATTGTATGAAGAAACATGGAAATACTTGATAGAATTTTAGAGAGAAATCAGGAATTAAAATTTCATACACCAAATGTTCACAACTATATAAACATGCATGAATTACTAGATGAGAACAAATGATTTGGTTGTTTTTTTATTTCTACTTTTACCTCTTTTTTGTATTTTAAAAATTTGTTCTCATAGTCATTATTTTTTTTGCCATAAAAGTGAATATAAAATATTTTAAAAGCAAATATGCACATATAAAAATGAGGAGTGAATAATATATTTCTTCAGCAAATATCTACTGATCATTTTACAAGTTAGTTATCTCTTTGAAAGGCAGATAAGAAGAGACCAAGGGCCTATGGGGAATGAGGCAAGTCAATTTCAATAAAAGAGAGGGAGAAGAAACATTTACATTAAGCCCTTTTACCCCTTCAAGAGCTTTAGCTCTTCTCCCCCTTGTGAACTTATCTAGCAAGGTTTTAAGTAGATCTAGCCCAATCCTTAGAAACTTAGCATGAAATTCTCCTGTGTCGCTCGTATCTTTGGCATGGCATGCCTCTTACAGTATCTGGACTATAGACGTATTATGAGTTCCTTTCAGAACTAAGTCCCATCCGGTCTTTTAACTTCCTCATTTTTTTTTTCCCTTAAGATCTCAGTAACTTCATCAGATTGGATCCTCCTTGTTGACAAAACAATCCTGGGCTTTCTACACTTATGAGAATACCTCTGCAATACCCCGTTTTCCATTTTGTTTATTTCCATCAGTACCTGGTCCTACCTTAGTGACACTAGTTCTGACCATTGTTGGACTATATCCTGCTGTTCTCCTGCGTAATCTACTCCATCCAGATGTTCAAAATTTACATCTAACAGGGATGAATGAACTAACCACAAAACGATCATTCAGACTGTAGGTAGCTTACAAGTTCTTAGAAGTAATTAAAGAGAAACCTGTAGCAATTAATGGTGTTCAACGTGAAAGTCAGGGTGTGTGTGTGTGTGTGTGTGTGAGAGAGAGAGAGAGAGAGAGAGACAGAGAGAGAGACAGAGAGACAGAGACAGAGATGGGAGAATTTTTAACATCATTACAACTACCTGGGAGATTAACCAGCTCTAATTCTCAACAGTGTCGTCATGACAAATTAGTTGCTTATAATCAGCTGACGAAGTGTTGTGTGTAACATGATTTTGCATGATATAGTTTTGCATTAATTAGAGTAGATAATTAAAGTGCACTGTTGTCATTTTCATTTCCTTGAATTCCACTATGGTACTTTATTTGATAGAGAAGCAGGAAAGCTTTCAGCACCAGAATTTCAGCATTCAAGTATAAATATGTAGTGCTGAGCGTGTGAAAGGCTTTGATTAGGAAGGTTGCTGATAAATTAACACTGAGAATGAGATATATTCAAGGTTTCTTTTTCTACTGAGGATAAAACTTTCTGAAAGGAAAAGTGACATTTCGAAGGTCACATAGCAAGTTGACTTCTGATTTTTTTTTTTCTCCCAGATCTTTGAATTCTCTCTACTCCACCTTCGTGGAACATTATTGATATCCAACGGAGAACATTTGGTCTAGTGATGGGAAACTCAAACCTATGGCAATCCCCTATGCCTGGGTCACGGATCTCTGTTTCTGTACAATTATTAAGGGGCTATACCTAAATTGCTTTCAAAGAGGAAAACCACTGCACTCCTCTAGTGGCTTTCATTTATTCTTGCCTTGTCATTTTCAGTTCCCATTAACTTTTCCAGATGCTGCAAAAATGAAAAAAAAATGTGCAAAATGGCTCAAATTAATGATCTGCCATATGCACTTTTCAACTATTTTTAATAACATCCTTTGGAAACACAGACTTCATCTTCAGACAGTGAACAATACGAAGTTGTGAAATCCCTAAGTTAATGTTGTAATATATTTTTCACATATCACATCAAAAAATTCTCAACATCTGATTAGCTTAAATATTTAATTAGTTCTGAAAATGTGACAGAGAAAAATAGTTAACACATGGAATTTTCTGACAGATAATCTATTATCTACAGAAATTTTTACTTATGTCCCTGAAGCTACTGGCATGATGAACTATTTCCCAAATCCAAAGTCTACATGGCTTCTCAGGAGCAGATGGCAAGAGAGTGCCTCAGTTGAGACAATTTCTGGTAATCCAGTGACATTTATTTTAAAAATAGTCATGTTTATGGGGTTGCTGCAGCATTTTTAGATTTTAAACAAGATTAAGAAATATGCTAATTTCAGTAGATTGTTAATGTGGCTTGCTATTTCAGGCACACTGTCTATGTTTTCTTTTAATTACTTAATACCAGATATAAAGTAATAAATTTTAGAGAAGAAAGTTGTTTTCTGTAAATTAGCATCTTGTGTGTTAGTAGCTGTTAAGCAAGTTTACCTGTTTGAGCTTCTATTTACTCATACATGGATAGGATTTAAAGGAAATTTGGGGAAACTTTCCAATAAAAAAAATATGTATAAGTGAGAAGAGGGCTATATATATTCTCTCTTTTGTGGACAGAAAAGAGCACAATTTTTTATACAAATAAAAGAAAAGACAGGAAATATAAATTTCCACGAATGTGTTTATGAAATATATTTAACTGTGTTAGGTAAGATGAGTCCATACTTGAGATCAATGGCTTAATGTGACACAGTGTGTCAATAGGTTTCTTCTAGGAATAGTCCCCCCATGGAAATTGAGTTTTTATCTCCACTCTATAGGGCTAGAATAGTCAGATTAATTAAGGGGTAAGGAAGTTCATTCTTGGCACTTGGAGAAAGGCTAGTTATGACTGTTGGTAGAAAGATTTCCTAGGTGTAGTGTGACTATTGAGAAGAGTAATAGGCAGACAATGAGATTTCCTGCTGGAAATGACACATCGAAGAGTCTACCTTGACATTTCTTAGTGGGAAAACAGGAGTGAGATGAAATACCATCGTTGCATTTTTACTATGTCCTACACACTATGCTTGACACGTTACAACCAATTTAAAGATGAGGAAACGTCGTTGAGTATAAAAGTTTTACCAAGCATATAGCCCCTTTGTAAATGATAAAACCAGAATTTTACTTCTGAGTATGCTTTTAACCCCAAGCTGTAATGTCTCTTCGGTGAGCAATATTATCTCTATTCTATACTAGTGGTACTGAAGTTCATAAAAGTTAATACATCTCACATCACACAACTCAGATGTAGAAGAGATGGAATTTGAACTCAGAATTATCAGCTATCCGTCCTACTCCCGTTCCCTTGCGGACTCTGAATGAGAGTCTCTACAACAAGCTTCATAAGGATATCCTGAAGGAGAAAGCCATTCCACAGTAGATTTTTACAGGTTTTGACCCACTTTTCTAAACTTATGACCTCATTGCTACCTCAAATATCATACCCTGACCACTGACTTACCATTCATATTCCAAGAAACTAGATCTCATCCATGACCCTTCCTCCCTAAAAGATCTTCTTGGCTTTTATTCAACTTTTTTGTCTGTCTTTTCTAACTACCTCAGTATTATCTTATCTTCCTCTCTTTAACAATTGCTATTTACATAAGACCATTATTTAGGAGGCTAATTAACCATTTATTATGCAGTCCTCTATCTTTCCGCCCCATGCTTACGCCTACCCTTCTAATTTAATTCAACAATGAATAAAATCCAGATACACTTTATCTACATTAAGATGGAAAATATTCAAAGTACTCTAGCTGGCAGAGTTAGAGGGGTCATTCAGTCTTTTTTGGAGTTCTTTTTTAGCATGGTCATGGTGCTTGGGAGGCCAATATTCTTTCTTAGGGATCATAAATGTTGCTGATACTCAAAGACAGTCTTACTTTCAGGAATCAGCATCCTTGGACTAGGCCATATGAAGTCACCTTCAGAAAGAGCCTTCTTAGCCTCTTAGATGGCTTAGGTAATATGCAATCAAGCAAGAATCAGATCTGACTTAGACATACATATACACACAATACACACGGGCCCTAAATAATTTGTTTAAAATGTAGAAAACACATACTGCTTATCATTGTTTTTCATTTAATAATACATAAAACACTTATATTTCTCATCATGGTTCTAAACAGCTAAAATTCTAATTGTTTCAAAAAGAAAAAATCATTATAAATATTGAGGCATCAGGACCAGTTTATACTCTGACCTCAGAAGCACGAACATTATGTGTGCTTTAACTTTTCTTTTACAGTAAGACATATATGTGAATGTTTTGTCATTGATCTAAATTCAACATGTTCACACATACATGTTTCACATATTTATCAGTTGAGGTTACCAGTGACAAAAGCAGATGGCTTCTCTACCCAAGATACCCATTTTGACCATTGGTTTCTCCAAGAGTGCTCCTGGGGATTGAGAATATAAATCCTCATATGCAGCACTGTTAATTGGGTTTTCTTTGGTTCACATCAGTCCTTTTGACATTTTCAATGGGACAGCATTAATGGACTTCTATATAGTTGGAACTGATCAACACTTTTGTACAGAAACAAGGTAGTGCTCTATGGATTACTCTAGTTGTGCTAAGTAGTCTTCTAGAGGACAATGCCACTTTTTCCATTTAGATAGAGTTGGCATAGGTCAGGAAGCATTGATCAACTTCCATATAAATGATCCAAGAAAAGCAATATTGATATGATAAATGAAACACTTTATATATACATAGAAGCATACATATTATAGAAATTGTTGCTTTCACAGGATCTTGACATAATATTATTTATGAGTACAATGTATGTGTGTGTGTGTGTCTGTGTGTGTGAAGATAGAAGGGACTAGAACACTAGTCAAGTAATCCTTTTTTTCATGTGAACACCTGTAAGGAAACAATACAATTATGTGTTTCCTTGAACCATTCTATTCTTGGTTTCCCAGAGATAAAGCAAATTAGGGAAATAGAGGCAGTTTAAGAAATATGCTTTTGCCAGGTTTTGCAGAAGAATTTAACAAAGAAAATATCTGGAGGAAAAGACCAAAGCATGTAATTTCTGTAACCACAGGGGATCTTTTCATTAGCTTCCTCTTTGGTTCTTAATAGTTTTCCAGATGCATCTGGGGACTGGTATGATGATTATCTCTGTACAATTGCTCTGTCTCTTTAATGATACACAGAACTTCAAACTGACAGAGGGAAGAGAAAAATTCTATCTAATCTGCTTTATGTTATGATAAAGCCATCTCTGAGATAATGTTATGTTAAAATAAAATTGGATTCCGGGTACCTTTTAAGTATTTGAGACATTTCAAACACCACTGAAACCCTAATAATTAGCTCCAAGCGACTCTTGTTTACCTGAAAGGATCAGTAAATGCTCAGGAAGACCCAGCAACTCCTTCTCCTGTTGGTGTTAATGAAGTATGAAATAGACTAATTTTATCTTGTTTCTTTGTCAGTATTTTTTTCACCAGAGAGTATCAGATGTACAGAAGTTGTGCCTCCCCCCCCCAAAAAAATTAGACAATCCTCTCCTTACTATTTTTCCTTCTCTCCAAATCTGTCACAAGGAAACACAACCACAGGCAGCAGCACCACCACCACCATCATCATTTTATCTACATCAACTTCATCATTTGACACCGAGACTTGCTTCATCCAATTTTGTCTCTCTCCAATATCTTCTCCACACTGAAGTCTGTTTGAGCTTTTTACCTAAAACTCATAAAGAGCTGTTTTGTTTTGTTGGGCTTCTTTTCATTTAAAAATGAAAACCAAACCATTTTATGGCATCCAAGGCCCGCGTAGAGCCTGACTCCTGCCTGTTGTCAGTACCATGTGCAACATGATTATCTTTATACTCTAACCACAGTGGTTTTCTTCCATTTCCTCTCCTGCTCTGGGCCATTTCACATGCGGTTTCCTCTTTCTGAAGCAATCTTACCTACATGGCTCACCTTAGCAACTTCTCCTATTTTTATTTAGATCTCATTTCACTTCTCATTTTTGCAGAAATACCACTGTTCTTATTAACATAAACATGAGCTGGAGGTCCACCAGTTGCACACTCTTGAATTATTATAGGCAAAATAGGATCAATTTTATATTTTTATATATTATTCTCACCACTCGGTCAAGTCATCTTATACAATCCTACATCATCATAAAGAACTATCAATGATTTCATTATAATTTTTATATATTTATTTGATATCTGATCAATGTGCATCTACATGATTAGAGTGAGAAATAGAGGGATAATTCTGCACACAACATGCAGTAGTTGGCATGTGATACACACATAGCAAATTACTAAATGCTGTAGAGCATTATTATATTGGGTAATGTCTAACATATTGCATACATTATTTTATTTAATGCTGACCGAAAACTAGTGTCCTTATGTATCATTACCTCATTCTACAGTTCATTGATAAAAGTGATACAGCAAATGATAGAATTTATTTTCACCCATATCCACCACTCTAAGATATATTCAAGTCACTACCATCCCCTAAGTTTCTGTAACTGACCTTCTCTAACTAATCTTATAATTAAAAAAAACCCCACACATTAACACACAGATTGCAGTTCATAAATGTTAATTTCAATAACATCATATTCCTCCTTAAAATCCTCCAAAGATTTCCTATCTTCCTTGCATTACAATCCAAAATCCTTGAAAACCTGCTTCAAGAAATGTCAGAATAGCTTGTAGGAAATTAATAATCTTTCAGATAATATTTACAAACTCTGCACCAAATCTGAATTACATACCCACCCACACATACATAGAAAAGAATTATTTGAAGGTACAGGAGAATGAAAAAAAAAAAAAGAAGGAAAAGATATAGAGTTTGTCAAAACTAGAAAAAAAGGATATATACTAGCTGATAATTTGATTATCTGCTTTTTACCTAAGGGAAGTCCACATTGTTATGAATGTGTAGAACTCAAACAGAGAAATCACATTACCGGATTGAGGACTAAGAGTAAAGTTTGGAGCTGCCAGACCAACTGGAAAGTTAGGGGAATACCCTGGAAAGTAGTATCCCACAGATGTAAAAGTACAAAATCCAAGTATAAACATTTCTCAAATTCTTGCATAACACCTGAACTGTGCTTGCACTGGGAAAATGCCAAAGAACAAATAAAAACAACAGCTAAAAAATGAAAGCGGTGAACAGAGATGTCAGCTGCTACTCACGGCAGGAAAAGACAGATATTGGAGGTTTGAGTACGGCCAAATTAACTGACTAATTAGAACAAAAATCGACAGTATCTGACAGAAGGTGAGAGAATCCAGATTCTCTAAAACATTCTATCTATAATGTCCACTGTATAATTCAAGTTACTATGCACCTGAAGAAGTAGGAAAATTTTCTCCTTAATGAAGAGAATAAAACAGTCAATAGAAATGACACCAAGATGATCTAGATGTCAGAATTTGCAGGAAAAAATCCTTAAAAGAGTTAACGTAAATAGATTCCAATACATAAAGAAAAGCAGAGTGGCAGTGAAATAAGTGGGAGATAAATATCAGCAAGAAAAAATAAGCCAAAAGAAGAATAACATAGAGTTTATTGTACTGAAACCTACAATATTGTACAGAAAACTAAAAAAATAAATAAAAAAAATTTTTTAAAAATATTGCATGTTCTCCAAGGCAGCAAAACAGATAAAACACAAGCAAGTATAAGTTCAATTGAAGATATACAATGGAAATTATTCAAATACAAAAGAAAAAAAATAGACAAGTAAATGAAGAAAAATTAATAGAGCCTCCTATATTGGTAGGGCAATATCAAATAATTTATAATATTTGTAACTGAATTCACAGGAAAGAGAAGAAATAATGAGGCAGACAAAGATATTAAAAGAAATAGAGACCCTAAATTTCTAAAACTTGATGAAAAATATAAATTAAAGAATAAAGTCAGGAAACACTAAATAGGATCAATACAAGAAAAACAAAATTTAGCCACATCATCGTCAAAGTGATGAAAACCAAGATAAAGATACTAAAATTTTAGGAGGCAATCTTTTCAATAAATAGTGGAGGAAAAAATAAACATCAATACCCCAAAATAAAATTCAATCTAAATCTTATATCTTATACACACTTTTATTAAAAATAGATCTCAATGTAAAAGTAAAATCTATAGAATTTTTAGAAGAGATTGTAAAAGAAAATATTAATGACCTTGGCCTATGCTAAGACTTATACCTAACACTAAAAGCATGACCCATAAAAAAATTGACAAGTTGAACTTCATAATAATTAAGAATCTTCACTATCTGAAAGGCTTTAGATGTAGAATCAAGCTGCTGACCATGAAACAACTATTTTTAAATCATGTTACCAACAAAAGACTTATTTTCAGACTACATAAAAAACTCTTTACAGTCAACGGTGAGAAAGCAAACAAAATACCCAAGAAAATAATTTAGAAATGGGCTAATGACCTGTTAGGTATCTCACCACAGAACTATGAAAATGGCAAATAGATACTTGAAAAATATGCTTAACATTTTTAGCCATTAGGCAAATTCACATTAAAGCCATAATGAGGGGTGCCTGGGTGGCTCAGTCAGTTAAGCATCCAACTCTTGATTTCAGCTCAGGTCATGATCTCAGGGTTAGGAGACTGAGTCCCACATCAGGCTCCACGCTGCTAAGATTGGAGCCTGCTTATTCTCTCTCTGCCTCTCTTTCTGCTCCCCCCTGCCCCCGCTGCCACACACACACACACACACACACACACACACACAATGAGATATCACTATAGATCTACTCAAATATGAGAATAAAAATACAACTACTAATACTAAATGGTAGCGAGAATGCATTGCTGGGGTAATTGTAAAATGGAATAACCACTCTGGAAGTCTGGCTTATAATTTCTTTAAAAGCTAAATAAACACTCTATGTCTCAGCAACTTCACTCTTGATTTTTCCGCCCTAGAGAAATTAATACTTTAATTCACACAAAAACCTGAACATGACTGTTCATAGAAGCTTTATTTTTATTAGCCCAAACTGGAAACAATCCAAATGTCCTTTAATAGGTACATGTTTAAACAAGCTCTGGTGTATCCATACAGTGAAGTATTAGTTAGCAATAAAAAAGATCAAACTTTTAATATGCAGCAAATTGGATGGATCTTAAGGACCCTGTGTTGACTAGAAAAAGCCAACTTCAAAAAGTTGCATACTACGTATTTTCTCTTATACACTTTTACTATGACAAATTATAGAAATGTGAAGTTATATACAGAAAAACAGAGAAATATGGACAAAAGGAAGGATGGAGGGAACTTTAAAGTTAATCTAGAATTCTGAACCTCAGATGCGAGAAGTACATTTGCCTGAAAAGTGTGAAGATCTAGAATTGCTTACAAAGATGAAATCTAGTGGTGTCTAGACACCATGGTATGAAATAGATCAATAACACAGAATGGCATGGAGGTAGCCCCTGAGGTTGAGGTAAGATGCTGAGGATCAGCCACCAGGATTTTCTGTGACCTAGTCACCTATGAAATGAGAAAGCAAACTGTGAACTGAAATGAGAAAAGGAGAGAGCAGAGAGCACCGGATCATTTCACCACTTGAGGCCAGTGCTTTAGAATTCACTGACCTGAAGACCCAAAACAGAGAACACATGTTCTTTTGAGGCAGAAGGCATAACAAAATAACTGACAGAAGTTCTTGATCAAATAAATGATAGCCTCTTTCTCTTTATTTAATGTATAACTAGCAATTGGCTTCCTCCTTTCAAAATGGAACTATGTAGGACCTTTGGAGATATCATTTTTTCTCTCAGTTGTTGCCTCTTTGTGTGTGTGTGTGTGTGTATGTATTTGTGCACTGCATGATTTGCATTCTCAATATATGAATGATGAAAGTGACTGTTTGCTAGTATAGGATGGCTACTGAAAACATGGATCAGGGGATTGAAACCAAATCTCAGGTCACCAGAATGCATACGAGTGATGAATACCAGAATCTTTCAGAAAAGTTGTACAAGATAAAGTTTTATCACTTAATAGTACATGATAATTAAAGAACATCTTTGCACATATAAGATTTTATAGGAAATGAAAAGTTGCCTGAAATGTAAAGAAAATTATTACATTCTTTCAAGTCTGCTGTGTCTGAAATTAATATAGCTAACTCTGGCTTTCTTTTGTTTACTGTTAGCATGGTAGATTTTTCTTTGGGCATTTACTTCTAATCTATATATCACTTAATATTTAAAGTCAGTTTCATGGCAATATATACTAGGATTGTGTTTTGTTAATATACTCTGACAACTTCTGTCTTTTAATTGATGCATATAGACCACTGACATTCAAAGTGATTATTGATATAGTCAGATTAATATCTACTATATTCATCACCATTCTCTGTTTACTGCCCTTGTTCCTTTTTTGTCTTCCACTTGTTTCTGCCTTTTTTAAATTTTAATTGAGTGTTTTATATGACTACATTTTCTCTCCTTTGTTAGCATATTAGTTATGGTCTTACCTCTTCTTTTTTTTAACTTTTTTTTTTTATTGATGGCCTTAGAGTTTGCAATATACATTCACAGCTAATGACAACTAACCCAAGTCCACTTGCAAATAACATGGTATCACTTAAAGGAGAGTGTGAATACCTTATTAATAACAAAACAATCCTACTTCCTTCCTCCTTTCTCCCTTCATCCTGTCATTCCTTTCACTTACACATAAGCATATGTATAGGATATATACAAACAAGCAAACATAACTGAATACACTCTTGCTATTATTTTCTGCTATAATTATTTTTGAACAAACTGTTACTTGTTAGATCAATTAATAAGAAAGTTTTTACTTTGCCTTCACTTATTCCTTCTTTGAAGTTTTTTTTATATGTAGTTATGAGCTTCTGACATATATTATTTTTCTTCTTTCTAAAGAAATTTTAACATTTCTGTCAAGGCAGGTTTACTGGCAACAAATTCCCTTAATTTTCGTTTGCCTGAGGACGTCTTCATGTTTCCTTGACTTTTGAAAGATAATTTGCCAGGGCAAAGAATTCTAGTGTGGTGTTTTGTCTGTTTGTTTGTTTTCTTTCAACACTTTTAATATTTCTACTCTCTCTTTCCTTAAATGGCTTCTGAGGAGAAATCAGAGGTAATTCTTATTTTTTTTTCTCTATAAAAATGTTGTTTCACTTTCCCCTGCCTTCTTCAAGACATTTTCTTTGTGTTTGATTTTCTGAAGTTTGGATATGGCATACCTACATGTAGTTTTATGGGCATTATCTGGATCTTTGGTTTGGTGTCTGATATTAACTGTGGGGAATTCTCTTCATTATGGTTTGAAATATTGCTTCTACTGCTTTCTCTCTTCTTCTGTTATTCCCATTACACATGTTACACGTTTCGCAGTAGTCCCGCAGTCCTTGGATATCTTGTGATTATCTTCGTGTCTCTTTGCTTTTTTAGTTTTAGGAATTTCTACTGCCAGGTAGATTGTCAAGCTCAGAGATATTTTCCTCTGCCATGTCTAATCCACAAATAACCCCAACAAAGGCATTCTTCATTTCTGCTACACAGTTCTTTTTTTTTTCTGGTATTTTATTCTGATTCTGTTTATAATTTCCATCTCTCTGCTTACATTACCCATCTATTCTTGCTGTAGTCTGCTTTTTCCATTGGAGTTGTTAGCATATCAATATAGTTTAAAAAAATCTTGGTTTGATAATCCCAACTTAATTGACATATCTGACTCTGGTTTTGATGCTTATTAATGCTTCATGCTACAAGATGTGTTTTGTTCCTTTGTTTTTTAAAATGCCTTATAGGTTTCTTGTGTTTTTTGTTTTTGTTTTTGTTTTTGTGGAAATACAGATACGACAGACCTAGTACTGATTCCTGTGGAAGTTTCTACTCTGGTAAATTGTGATTCTCTGCATCCTCCTGTCCATCTTTCCAATTTCGGGTACAGCAGTGTGCTCTATGACCTTACCTCTCTGACAGATCTAAAAAGAGTTTTTTATTTCTTTTAAGTTAGTTCATCTTTTTACTTGTTGTTAGGATGGAGTGACAACATCCAAGTTCCTTACATTTTGGCTTTATTGTTATTTTTACTTTATTATCACTATTCCTACTGGTTTAATCAATTTTATCATTTCATCATCCAACTTTTAGCTTTGTTAATTTTCCCTATCATTTGTTGTCTATTAATTTCAGTTCTTGTCATTAATTTTCTTCCTTCTACTTAGATTTAATTTGCTCATTTTTATAGCTTCATAAAGTAGAAACTTAGATCATTGTTTTAAACATTTCTTCTTTTCTACTGTGAGCACTTAAAGCTCTAAATTTCTCTCTAAGCACTCACTATTTAGCCTCATTCCACAAGTTGTAAATACATTCTAATTTCATCATTATCGTCCTCAAAATAGTTCCTAACTGGTCTTATTATTTCTTCTTTGCACCTTAATTTATTGAGTAGGATGTTTTTCACTTTCCAAATGTTTTGGGCTTTTCTGTTTATTTCATTATATACATTTATAATTTATTTCAATTTTTGTCAGAGAGCATACTCTGTAAGCTTACAATATCTTGAAATTTACTGAGACATATCAATATGGCCTGCCATCAAAACTATATGATTATCATTCCACCGCATTTAAAAAGAATGTGCATTCTGCATTACATGGGTCAAATGTCAGTTAGGTAAACACGGCTGATATTGTTCATTTTTACTGACTGGGGGGGTAGTTGTCCAATCAATTACTGAGAAAGGGATGTTAACATCACCACATTTGATTATGAATTTATCTACTGAACCATTTAGTTCTGCCAGCTTTTCTTCATGTATTGTTAAGCTGTCTGAGTCTTCCGGATTTGGTTTGGCACCTGATGTTAATGTGGGAAATCCTCTGTGTCTATTGCTTGACACATTTCAGAGAAACTACACCTTGCTTCTGAGCCAAAGAATTCTAGATCAACTCTCAAGCTCCCTTCATCCTTCCTGAGATCCAAATTTCTGTTTTTCAAAAGCCATTTTTATTTATAGCTGGTAGCTATGCATTCCTCCTTCCCTAATTTCACTGATTATATAGCATTATTTTTATTCTCTTTTGCTATGTTTTCTGCATATTCTGAGGATAAGGGTATTATTGTTCTTGGTTGGGGTGCATTATAAAGGAGAGAGAATTAAAAATACCTTCACACTGTCATGTTTACCTGAATAATCAGTGCTAAGTATTTTATAAAATGCACTATCGCAAATCCATCCCCAAAGCAACGTTAAGCAATAGGTATAGTTAATCTCATTTTGCTCATGAAAAATCTGAAACATGCCAAATGGGTATCACATGATGGAGATAGTGCTTGGAACTAGAAGATGTCTGACTACAAACCATTAAAGCATATTATGCTAAATAATAACTAGAAAGGATAAATAGAATCATACTATACAAAGGTTTTGTGGGTTTTTATATAATAATATAATTGTCCTGATGATATGGTTGCTTGTAGTTAGGAAATGGAAATAATTGATCTTCACTCACCAGGTGCAACATTGATGTAAGAACTTTTCTCATTGCAACATAACTGTGAAATAACCGTGATTTTCAGGAAGCTTACAGATTTGGGATATGTTCTAATTATTGTGAACACTGAGGTAGCATGTGTGCTTTAAATTCTTTTGATAGCACTTAGACATTCTTTAATGACACCAAATCTATCTTTTAACAAGGATTTCTTTTTTCATAATGAGTCTCATCAGTCAGTGGTTTAATTTTGCCTCCTGATAAATAAGAAACAATATGCCATTATTTAGTCATTAAATTATTCATTGTGAGTTTAAGAAAATATAACTTTAAAGAGATTTGTTTCCTATTTAAATTTGTAGATATTTTAATATTAGGGGAGTTAATTCAGATCATATGTTAAACTGTTCACATTTGAAATCTGAGCCTTGCATAAAATTAATCCTAATGGTATATTTGGAGATCACAGTGACTCAAATATGACTGACATATTCTTAACACTGTACTTGGCTATGTTTATGCTTATGGTGTTTGCAAAGGATGTGAAGATTAGCAGTTATAATTTTTTAATTTATCTTTTTTCTAGTTCCAAAGGAATTCTATGAGGGAAACTCATTAATAGTTGATTATGATATAGAAGCAAGTACTTAGCTTTAGAACATAAGCTATAAATTAAAAAAATTGCCCAAAGGGTTTAATTATATGAATATGATATTTATATTTTGCATCACTCCCATTCAATGTCTTGTTGGAGTGAGTGGAACAAAAATCTCCTTTTCATAATCAAAAACCAACAATTCTCCTAACATCACAAAATCAATTTCCCTGATTTCCACTGATTTTGGCATTTAGATTATCAAAGATTTCCTTGTGCAACACTTAAGATAGCTGAAAACACCTCTTCTCATGGTTCTACTCTGATGTCTTTCCAACCAGTAACATAGATGTAATTAGAACAGTAACACTGGAGCATTAATGTTAGAACTAGGTATTTATTTTTCATCTTCTCGGAAAATACTCTGGGGATCAGTGCCCTTTTAGTACCTTTTAAGTTTTTCTCCACCTGTTATTAGGATGTTGTATAATGTCAAATTTGTCAAAAGGAAATAATCTTGAGAATACTGATACCTTCAATAGCATAAACTACTAGAATCACTTATCATTTTAATAACTGGTTATCAACTCAGCTATGTTAGGCTTAGAGGTAGGGCCCCAGATTGAGCTCCCAGAAGGTTAAAGATAAAACAGACGGGAAATGTCCCCCATTAACTTATTTTGGTTCAACCTGTCAAACATTCCACATAGATTATAACACATAATTTCATTTCAACCACATAGGCAATTTGAGGACTGCTCACAGAGCTGGTATTCCCAAATAAGGTTTGTCTGAAAGATCAGGGACAGTAGTATGGTGGACCCAAGACGATGGCATAGACTAGGTGCTTAGAGTGGTAGTGAGATCCTGCTGTGATGTTACTGGTTCATCATAGTCTGTGATAACAAAGGATATTTGAAAAGACTGAAAACAAACCTGAAAGACCTGAAGCCTCAAAGGCACAGAATTAGATGTAGGCACAACTGGAGAATAAGGGATAACGGACAATGGGAAGGCCAATAGGGAGAGCTAATTCAAATTACAAGATGGAACTTCTAAAGAGGTAGTGTCAAAAATATTGAACACTTTTCTAGGCTTGCCTACAGGAATCCTTAAGGGGCAGGGTTGGCCACATTATAAAGGAAAATCCTCAGGTAATTTTACATCCCTTATAGCTCATCCAGTACTACTTACTACTAATAAAAGCATAATGAGTTATTGGTGAATGCTCAAGTTCAAGTCATAGAATTAGTAAAGAATAATAGTTTATTCTTGGTACAGCCTAAATGTTTTCTTTAAATTTTATTGGTAAAATACATCATGCATGATGGGGTTTTAGAAAGCACTATATCATTTAGATTCTGCTTTTAAACAGTGTATACTTTGATGTATCATAGAATCTAATAAAAATGCTAAACCAGGCCGTTAAATATTTATGTGCTGTTTGTATATTGTGTTGGGAAGGGACTTTAATTAGTTTGCTGCACAAGAGAGAATCTGCATTTCCATTAGGGGAAGAAATGTTAAGATGGATGTTCTTGCAATGACTTCTTACATAGAATGGTTTCAGGTCTAATCTGGAAAGTATTCAAACAGCATTAGAGAAATAAGAATAAGATGGAGTAAGGGCAAAAAGTATATAAAATGAAAATTAATCAATGATAACATGTTACATTGTAATTGAAGCTGATGTGATGAAATTTAAGTAGTGGAGAATGTGGAGGAAATTCTCTTCTCTTACAAAGTAAACTTTCTGTTTAGCTGAGGGTATATATATAAAAAAATTTGCTTCCTTAGTCATGACAGTTTGTGCATATTCCTTAGATTTTACTTAAACAATATTTTGCATTTCCTCAGGAGGAATTCCTGGGGAAAAGGAAAGAACTTTTGAGGAAGAGAGAATTAAGCTCAGTGAAACCCAACTCTCCCACACCTGAGCTGTGCAAACTTATGCAACTTATTCTCTGAGCCATATTATTTTGATGTATTGATTGGCAATACTATTAGTTTTCATGGAGCCTCTTTGTGAGAAGGGTAAACTACGGAAGTTATGATTTAATTAATAATTACAATTCTTGGCTCACAATAGATGCTCGGCCAATGCTCCTATCCCCATTCTTGTCTGGAAGTCATTATCCTGCATATATTTTTTATTCTTCTATTTGCATTTTCACTTAGTACATTTCTTGTAAGTTGCTTTCCTGTCATGACTGTGCTTTCCTCTCAGTCCTCAATGTCACAATTTAAAAGTAGATACCTCACAGAATCCACTTTCTAAAGGAAACTCAAACTCTTGCAACTCATGTGGATGTATTAATTATTCTAAATTATTAATCCCAGATTAAATCTTAATTCCTGTCTATCTTTCAAAGTCTTCATCTCTGCATCTCTACCCTTGGGTTCCACTATTCTCAACATATTCTAGATGGTGGAGAGTAACCATGCAAACAAGACACACACTAAGAACATCCCCTACACACTACTTTCTTCATTGTTTATGCCCCAAGGAAAATAATTCTTATCTCATTCTTTCTTTGTGAGCCAGGTACTTTACTTTTCTATGTCTCAATGTCCTCATCTATAAAATGGGCATAATAAATCATGTCTAGCATATAAAGCAATACACATTATATATCTGTGTTCATTGTTAGAGTTGTTAATAAATTCTTCACAGCCTTAGAGCACTAATTCCCCTGGAGATTTCTCTATGACCATGTCATTTCACAATAGTCTTGCTACTTTGAACTCCATGACATTTGATGGTGATCATATTATCTTGTAGATCTTTAATTCACTTAGCTTTTGTTTAAGCTTTGACTTCCAAGTAAAAAATGCTTATTTGAGGGCATGACTTAGGAGTTACAATTATTTTGGATCTCTAGTAGAATAGTGGGGTCAGTGAAACTGCGAATAAAAACTAGCTATTATAGGGACCTCTCAATAAATATATGCATGTAACAGCCTTAGGTCTTTATTTTTGTTGTTGTTGTAATTAATTTTACATTACTTTGTTTCAGATTTTTTTCTACATTAAAATAATGTAATTTCTTAGTTCAGATTATTGACTCTTTCCCAGGTAATTCTTCTATTTTCCATCCCTTTCATAAAACATAAGTGGTTATAGAAAAGGAACCATTGATTGGAAAAGTCATTAATTCACTCACTTAGAATTTGAATTAAATTCTAATGATTTGATCAAGTTTTGCAGTATCTGTACAATAACTCACAAATGGCCGTTGTGCAATAAGTGCTTCTTGAATGTTTTCTTTCTTGTTTTGGCTTCTTTCCAGGAACATTTCTCTACAAAGCTTCCTATGATTTTGTTAATCCATACTTCCACTTATATTATACTGTACAACTGAGCTCTGAAATAACTCATCACTCTTAACAGAACTTTGATTAATGGCAATGGTAATGAAATCACCAAGTTAAGGTGATAGATATCCTATATGGAAGTTAATATTAAAAAACGAGGTGGGAATAGTTACCAACACTGTAGAGTTATTCAGTCTTTTTATTACCATCATTGGTGGGTAAAATCAGAAGCACAGAGCTCAAATCCAATAAGGAATAAAGATCCCATTTAATGAAATATCAAGCCAAAGAAAAAAGCCAATCAGTGAAAGTGCTGGGATTGAGATCAAAATGGTAATATTTCTAAAAACTATCAGTAATATTTGGTGAAGGAACCTCACACAGAATATCTAGAATAGAAAAGAATGCTTGCCTTCTCTCCAGGAGTAGGGCAGTGACCTCCGAGCTCTATCCCAGCCAAGCCCGCTGTCCTTTAAAATTCCAGTCTTTAAAGCCAGCTGGTTGCAAAAACTCATGAAATTCAGTCTCTTTCCTTTTCCAAACCAATGTCTTCAGGGAAATGTTCTCCTTGTGCATTCCCTTGTGTACTCCTCTCTCTTTCTGTCTCTCTCCCTCTCTCCCTTCTCTGCTTCTTTCTCTCCATAGCATCCACGATCTGTTTCTCCCCCAAACCACATCTCCACACTTTCTACCTTCTTTATTGAGGCCTCTTCTCTCCTCTTAGTTGTGGAGTTTGTTCTGTCAGTCTTCAGGTTGATTTCTGGCATTTTGGATGACCTGATAGTTACCTACCTGTGTATACGGGATGAAATGAGTCTAGGGTAGTCCTACACAGCCACCATTTTCCTCTCTTCGGTCTACTTTATTTCTTCAATTCTTGCAAAGTCTGATATTTTTCTACTGCAGTTACTTATACTTTTCAAAGATTAAAACAGAAGCCAAGTAGCATTAAAACAAATGTATCCTATCAGAGTCTTTCTTAATCACACGATAGCAGCTTCCTATTGTTATATTTTTAAATGTTTCAAAGACTAAATGACATGAGTATAATCTCATGATGAAGTGAAGAGATACACCAAGGAATGACAAATTTTCAAGCATTATTTATTCTATTTCATAATGTGGGTTTAATATTTCCCGTAACAATAGCTAGGGAATACTTACTCATATGTCGTGGTGGAAAATTATCCTTAAGAAGAACTACATCTACTAATCTATTTTGTTTAATAGAAGAGAAGGATAGTGGATGAAAGATCAAAGTTTACAGAGCCAAGAGGGGAGGATTGTTCACATTTATATGGTCATAGTTTATAATATATGATGTGTCAGGAACATAAATAACTCCTAATATGAGGACTGAGTGTAGCAGAAAGGCAGTGGGCTATGAAACTATATGAGCAGAATGGAGCATTTGCACATATAGCTTTAGTAAAACCTGAACTGATTGAATATCATACTCTTTTTTTTCCTTCATTTTCAGAAAATGTCAGTAAGTGACCACAGGATTAAAACTTAGTCAACTATATCATGAGGAAAAGATTATGTTTAAAAATCATGATGTTGTCTCAATCCAAAACTATAGTTTATCTTGGCTTTCTGAGTATTAAGAGATTACCTGCCTTTGTTGCCTAACACAAAGGAAGATATTTTTATAACAGAAAATTGAACATAGATTTAGGAGTCAGATAAGATTGGGACACTTACTTGCTGTCAGAATTTGGGTAAGTTACATAACTTCTCTATGTTTCATTTAACTCATTTGTCAGTGTCAATAAAAATAGCACTTTCTCAGCTCAGTCATGAGGATTAAATAGAATAATATTTATAAAATATTAAGTCCTTATCTTCTTCCTATAGATTCTCATACTTTTAAACACATTTTTTGTATGTATTATAATCATTGATTTACTTGTCCTTTACATCTGAACTCAGAGCTCTTTGAAGCAACAAACTGTCTTTTGTTTGTTAGTGCCTAGAACAATGCCAGACACCCAATGGATACTCAATATGTCAATAAATAAGTGAAAGTGGTACGCTTAATAGACAAAAATGCCCCAATCTTCCCCTGAATCAAATTTCTGTACTCATGTCTCATCATATTTGTTCAATATAACATTCACATACCTTACTTTGGAAAAAAAATTGCTAAGATAAAAGATGATAGAAAGGTGCTAGAAAGGAGTGTGAAAGTCTGATGGAAGATAGAGTTCTGTATCAGACCCATCTCTGCAGTTTAGCTGCACCCTCAGTCAGACCAAATACCTCACCTTCCTCTGAATGTGTGCTCTTCTCCACCTTGCCTCACATTTACTCCCAACCAGTTTCTACCCTTCTTATGACTACATACTTATCCTTTGACCTCTGGCTTCCTGTGGTTTTAGACAGTGGAGGCACCAACATCCGTTAGACAAAGGAAAAGAGATGTTGGGATATTTATGCCCCTGGCTCCTTTCCTGCTGTCTTTTATGGTTCAGCAGTGATCCTTTACTAAAAGCCAGAGCTCCTAGCAGGTACTTCTCTCTATCCAGCTATCTGAACAGGTTAGTTTAACTAATTCCTTCCATTCCCCTTTATACAAATGGTAAAAATTCCCTATCCCCTACTCTAGGTAACTCAGTAGTACACCAATATCCTTTGATGTTTTTCTAAATTTATACATAGCTCCTTTATTAAAGTCCCTTCAAATTAGCCAGTTTCACCGCACACATACTCTTTGAACTCAGACAACAAAATCCCATCTAGTTCTTGTTGCCTTCATATGTAAAAAGTGGTTAATTATTATACAGTGTGGTAAATAATTGAGGATTAAAATAATTACTATGTAAATTGCCCAACACAGGAATTTAATTGGGAACAAGTGAATTAAGACATGTAAAGCATTTAAAACACCCACATACAGTATCAGTTCAATAAATGTTACAATATATTGTATTGCTATGACCATTCTATTAAAAATATAATGTCCTCTTCTGATATTATATAGTTTTTACTTATCTCTTACTTCAATGTGTCATAAATCAGATCTTCAGAGTGTACCTAATCTCAATAATTGGCAACTTCTCTAAAGGAAGGATCTATGCTTCATTCACCCTTTTATCAGTATCATTTATCATAGGGTAGGGCATACACCACACTCATGAAACTTGTAAAAAGCCTGAATAAATTCCTCATCTCCAGTTCATTTATCAAGAAAGATCAACATGTACAGTTATTATACTCAATATAGCATGAAAGATTGTCCCTCCAATTTATTGTCTGTATTTTTACAGAAATAAAATGCATTTGGGGGTTCCTGGGTGGTTCAGTTGGTTAAGGATCTGCCTTCAGTTCAGGTCATGATCCCGGGGTCCTGGGCTTGAGCCCCACATCAGGCTCTCTGCTTAGCGAGGTCTGCTTCTCCCTCTCCCTGTGTGCCTCTGCCCACTCGGGCTATCTGTCTCTCTCTCTCTCTCTCAAATAAATAATTAAATCTTAAAAAAAAAAGAAAGAAGATACATTTTTTGAGAACATGACTATAGTTACAGACAAGCATTTGCCCCCTTACTAAGAAATGAAATGATTAGGGTGATTATTCCCTAAGAGGCTTTATAAGACATCTGCCAACATAAACTTGAACTATGGAGTAGGTAAAACCTCACATAACTTTCTGTTATCAGGAAAAAGACATCTTTCGAGTTTAAATATTTATAGTTTTTTTCTTAGTTAAATTTGTTGTTTGTGCCACTGTATTTGGAACTGGTTATTTTAATATTTATAGCCTGTCACAATTTAGCAATATAAGAAATATTCAAAACTTATTCTGAAGTTTAAATAGATTCAAACCATAGAATCACAAATGGATTTATCAAAGTGTCTACAGGATAAATACATAAAGGAAGATTTCCTAAATTCTTCAAAGTGTAGGTAAAGATTCTTGATTTTTTCCAAAATCACTTTTCAACCACCAGAGTATGTATTCTTTTGGAATTACAACTTCTCTGGAGTTGGCCTATATAGGTCATAGCTTCAACAGCTGTTCTTGGGGTGCCTACATGGTACCGCCAGTTAGGCATCTGACTCTTGGTTTCAAGCTTGAGTCATGATCTCAGGGTTGTGGAATCAAGCCCAGCATGGGGCTCCATGCTCAGCCCAGAGTCTGCTTGGGACTCTCTCTCCTTCTCCATCTGCCCCTCCCCCTATGTGCTCTCTTTATCTCTCTCAAATAAATAAATGAATCTTTAAAAAAGTAGCTGTTCTTAATTGGGACTAATGCAACTAAATTCAGTGTTTCTATGAGGAATCAATGGAAACGACAGACGAAAATACCCAGTATAATTCCTAGCATACGGAAGGTACTCAATAAGCATTAATTTACTAACCTTATCCCTTTCTTTTGTTTTATAGGATGATAAAAATTTTAAATAAGGATAAGCTAAGTTAATGGCAAAAATAAAAACAAACAAACAAACACAAACAAAACAGAGACCAGTTTCCAGAGCAGTAGGGATTTTGTGGATTAAAACTGGTTTATTTATATCCATAATATCTTTTGCTTTTGTTCATAAAGGGGATGTCATCCAGTTTCTTATGAGAGGTAACAGGTCAAAAGCTGAAGAACTTGTTTCTATCTCTAGATGAGTCATTATCTTCCTACAGTGACCATGGCTGAATTGCTTCTATAGTCTTCAGCTTCCTCATTTACATAACATAGACTTGGAATGTATAATCTCATAATATAATACAAATCTCTTCAATTCGAGGGGCTGCCTTGACCTAACAAGTTGTTTTTGTCCCATTAAATGACCTTTTTATTTATTTTTGTTTATTTATTTATTTTTTGGAAATGTGACCAAATATATCTATGGCCATGTTGGATAAGAAACTGACTAGAGTGCAGAAACCTTGGTTTTTGGTAATTTTCCTGTTATCAACTATATTTACGGTCTTAAGACTTTTGTTTGGTTTCTGTAAACTTACACTTTCTCATTTGTATAACACAGAAGTGCATGAAAACTAAGACTTTTGATCCTTATCAACTACTCATTTTTTTTTCACCTAAAACAAATGGTACTATTTTATAATGTAGGGTTTCCTCAGTTCAAAGTACATTATTCCTGGTATTAAAAAATCAAACATTTTCCCAAATTTGCCTCAATAATTTGCACTGTTAATAATACGTATTTTAAAATTCATAGATGTTGTCAATAATGCCAATGATATACAGTCTGTGGGTCATGACGCTTAGCGAACTCAACTCTTTGTTTCCAAAATGCATTTCAGTTTTGACTCAGACATAGGGCAAGAGGAAAACGGATTATCTAGAAAAATTTCTAACAGATTCAGTAACTCACAGAAGCCATTTCTGAGTAAATAGGGTATTCCTTCTCTTCCATCCTCCTGCCCCATACTGACCCAAATAATAAGGAACATCCACAATGACAATGCGAAGGGATTTGAAATATATTCATAGATTCGATTTTGAGCATTTACTGAAAAGTGATAAATAGTGTTTGAGGTAAATTATTTTTACTTCTCAGATGATGAAAGTAAACTGAGATATCATTTGTTACATAGTAGAGAAGATTAAGGACATTTCCCTCCTAGTAACTGAAACTTAACAGATAAAATGCCCATTAAAATTTCTATGGAGTTATAAAAATGAAATATATTTGCTCTATTTAAGCAATAGTAGAGCTACTGAACTAATGTATTCTTAATTATCTAGAAAGAGAATTTTCTATTATTTCTGAATAACCTTCATTTTTAATTTCCTTTTTATAATTCTAAATGTATGCAATTGTCTTCTTTATAAGACCTATGCAACATCAGTGAAAAAGTACGATGTGTGGGAGGGCTAACTGGGGAGTTATAGGTGCTAGTGGAAAGTGGACAAGACTTTAGTCAATGACATGGTCAAAAGTTGAAAGATAAATAAATGCTACTGATCTCTAAATCACAGAGAATTGCACAGAATCTAAATTGTTAAGCAAATCAAGAAGTCAGGGGCTGGAAAAGACAAGGGGAGGCTGGGAAATGTGACAGAAAGGGGAGCTTTACTTTGTCCATAAACTGAAATTAATTTCTTGGATCTCCCTCTTATTATCAATTTCTAATACCTGTTTGGTTTTATGTATATAGCAAGTGGTTTAGGCCTTCCAGGTTTTGGGAAAAACAAATCTAAATGTTTCATGATTAATGATATTTGTAGAGGAAAGGAACAATGAAGATATTAATAGGCTCTGGGTTGAGTCAGCAATTCCAAACACTTCTATATTAAACATGGAAGTCAGCCAGAATAGAGCTTTAAATATCTTTTTCAAAAAGAATGACATAGAATAAAAATAATGAATTAAAATTGGCTCTTTCCTACCATGACTGTTTATGATGTTTGTAAAAGAAATTTATGAGACAGACTCTCTTCCCAGTAAAATTTACTGATTTACTGATTGGTTTATTCTTTGACAAAAGATGTGAACAGAACAATTTTGCAATTGCTTGAAAATAATGCTGGATTTATGGCCTGGTCAGAATATAAGAAAAATTTAATCATCCAGAACAGATGGAAGTGATGTAGTCAGCAAAACCTCCTGCGTATAAATAGACCAGCAAAAGCTAACTCAATACAGAGATATCATGGTAGGAGACAGCAGAGACTTGGAGGCAAGCAAGGAGAGATAAAACAGAATATAGATGGAAGAAGGGGAATGGACAGAGAAGCCAAGGGCTATAGACGGTGATCTACCCTCTTCATAGTCTCTGTAAGCCCACACAACAACTTCAAATATGAAGTAAGTTGCAAGTAAAGAGTTGGGGTTAGACAAAATCACCCTATTAGGTATTGAATGTGTTTCAGCCCACACACCTAACTCCCAGTACCTCAGACTGTGACTTTATTTGGAAATAGGGTTATTGCAGGTGTAACTAGTTACACTAAGATGAGGTCATTGGAATGGACTATAATTTTTAAAAAAATGCCTATTGTCCTTATAAAACGTGTAAAGATGTACACAGAGACAAACACAGAGGGGAAAAGGTCATCTCAAGACCAAGGCAGAGAAAGGAGTGATGCTGCTAGGCCAAAGATACCAGCAAATCACCAGAAGTTAGACAAAAGCCCTCAGAAGGAAGGAGCCCTGCCAACACTTGGATCTTGCCTAGCCTCCAGAATTGTGAGAAAATAAATTTTAGTTTTTCTTTGTTAAAGAAGTCCTAGCAAATTAACACCTTCCCAGAACCTCCCCTACTGAATAACTGCAAAAGAAAGCTACCAATAAAAATCCCAAAAATATCCAAATCTTCCATTCCGTTTTATGGTCAACAAGAAAAGTAAACTCTATACCTCCTGATTTTAAATATTATAATTGTACTGTAGTTGGTTCCCTAGTATCTAGTCTCCCTGAATATATGTTAAACTTCTTGAAAATAGGTTTTCTCCTTCTAGTAACCAGGGAAGAGTCAAATATGCAAATGTGCTTAATTTTTAAAACTCGAAGTAACCTAATGTGGTAGACTTCAGAGCCACTTTGGAATCTAAAACCTGGTATCACATTCAACACATACCTCCTTGGACTTAGGATGATTACAAAGATTAGATATATACAAAGTATTTGCTACATATGGAAGACACTCAATAAATAACAGCTAGTAAATGGCAAAGTAGCAGCTAGTAAATGGTGTAGGAAAGAGGTTATATATGGAATATGTAGTCACAGAGGAATATCAAATCATGAATATTCTGACCATGAAAAGATGATTCACTATCTTGAGACTTGATTTCATATGGATAAATAGGATGATAATAAATAATATCATTATTAAATGAATGAGATCTTTGGTAATTTATAGGAACTCAACAAACTATACATAAATTCATCACGTGTTAGTTATCTCTAACTTGATATAGGGAGTGATTCAAAAAATTACAGATACGTATACAAACTGCATACTATTCTTTTTAATAGATGGTTTTATAAGCATCCCTCATTGCTTTGTTGAAATGTGCCCTTACCAGGAGTCGTGGTTTCTTGGTTCTGAAGATAGAAAAATCCTTAGATACTTAAGTTTTTTTTTTTTTTAATTAAGTCCCTGATCCAGAATTAGGTGGTGCATGAACACATATGTCTTGAGACAGTATTTTTTATCAGCAATTAAAATGTAGATCTTAGATACACCCTGTTATCTTCTTGGTTATATTGCAAGCCAAACTTTAACTCCAACTGACAAAACCGATGAATCAAGATGGATCTAGTCTTTTAGTATCTCTCTCTCTCCCTCTCTCTTTCTCTTAACACATAAGACTTATTTTCTGCAACCAACAGATTTTTCTTAGTTAACATATTATACCCCAGGATATTCCATGGGAATCCAGACTTCTGTGTCAAAAAGTAAGCCAGAATCAAGGATCCCAATGTCATAAGGAATCCCTGTCTACTATCACTTCTTCCTTCCTGCATGACTGTTTTGGTCTTTCCTGTTCAGACTGAAGTAATTTGCTTCATTTTATAGTGCAAAATTTATGGCCACACACAGTCCCCTGGCTTCCATATTAAATATCCAGCCACTTGAAGAGAGGGAAAAAAAAATCTCACTGAGTTACAAATGCCAAATAACTGATGAAAGAATTGTGACTGTGCCAGCTTGGATAATATTCCTAATTCTAGTCCAATTCACTGAGGATGCAGAATTGGAATTCTGGAAGTCTGTGTCCCAGTGACTGAGCGATATGAATGGAGGGTGGTAGAGGTAAAGACTTAGTAAAATAAGGTCTAGGAAGGCAATCAAAAAAATTATCAGCTATTCTGAATCCTTTCTATGTTAGGCATCTTGTCCTTAATCACTTAAAATATAATGGAAAAACAGTTCTTATGGCAACTCCTCCTCATCATGAGTTTAATGACTGATTTGTCTTACCTTCTGGTCATTCTGTAACTTTCTTATTTGTGCAAATCTCTGAGAGCTATGACCAATGCCTACCTTGGGTTCTGGGTGTCCAAAGGTGGGCGTCCACCTGAATTGACTGTTGGTATTCATTTTCCTCCAAAGATCAACTTCCGAGTTCTGATGCTTGCAAGCTCATAATTATGGCTTTGGTTTATCAAGAATACAGTGTGGGCCACCATGATCAACTTGTATCATATTCATTTTCCTTTCAGTATTATCTTTCTCTAATGTCTGCTGTCTCATGTTTATGTTCCAAACCACAGCATGTCTCATACTACAGTCTGACCTTAAGATAGTAGAGGATCTTTCACATTTTGACATCACTCTCCTCCAGGTGACCTTTAGGAACACTTTTGTCTTCCTTGACAAAATCTGTTTACATGCAAGAAGAGACATGATTCTCATCTCTCCTAGAACACCAGTATGCTGGAATGGACTTCGTGCTTGATGAATCTTATGCAAACCACTTGCTCACTAGCCAGCATGGCTATTACCCTGCCTGCTCAGCCCCCATGCCAGAAGGAAAAAAAACAAACAGAGCTTTACTGGGGCAGTAAATACGCCATATAGCCTTGGAGTAAAAGTAGTTACATCTGTGAAAGATTTACAATTATAGTCAACATAAATTAACTGTCCAAAGAAAATGAAAAATATAGATGTCCATGTAATTTATTAGCAGACCACTTTGCGTAGGTTTAAGGTACACTGAAGTGATTACCAGGAGAGCCCTAGTGATGACAAGAGATTTAGATTCACAGTGAGGATTATTGCTTTCTACATAAATGAGTGAAAGCATAAATAATGTAACCTTAGGAGGAAACTCTTCTTTTTTGGTATCAAATATCTGGCTATCAGAAGACATGGTAGCAGAAGGTTTGGGAGGATATTAGTCTCTCATACTGAATCAACTTGAAATTATGGAGGGAAGATACATGTGCTCTGATTTCTTGTGAAAAACATACATTGTGTGACTTAAATGAATGTATGCTTCTGAAAGGATAATGACCTCTAGGAAACACTAGTCTTAGTGAAATTTGCATAATTTAGTAAGAAATGAACAAATTAAAGTATTGGGCCAAGAAATACATGGTCATTTAATTATATAATAAAATGTTACTCTAATAATAGAATTTTAGCATTGAAATGAACCTAATTGTGTCCTCCTGGATGCCCTTCTACTACAGTAGCAGGGAAGATAGGCAGAGAAGTGAAGCCTGTATTCTGAAATCACAGAGTTAAGACATGACCTAGTCAAAACTAAAACCTGAGTGTTATCATTCTTCTTAGAATACTCATGATTTCTCACCATTCTTTTTAAGAAAAATAATTTAAAATGCCTAGCACACCTCCTAAAACATCCCGGTACTCAATAAATATTTGTAGAATGGATTTACGAATAACTGAATATTTGTTATCTTCAGTTGAAAACTCAAAGTTTAGAGAGGTGAAGAAAGAGTCCTGTTACCTAATCAGTTTATAATTCAGTAGCTAAAGAGAAACCAATACATTTAAAGTTCTTACTTTAATCCAATTATACCAGGCACAATGTCATTTTTGACATAAAGTTTTCCCTGGAAAGTATTTGTTACTGCCATGTGAATGAACACCCACTATAATTTGGGAATATGTAGCTATGAATAGCTGGGTCTTTTTCAGTCTAAATAGTGAATCTGACACATGACCATTCTTGGGAATCTGATCTTTTCAGTCTTCTTAGTTGAGTTGCCTCACTGATTTTGCATGTTTTCATCTTCTGAGCAGTGAAGTTAGGTTGAAAATAAAAGATTTTCCTCTTTACAAATATATAAAGTGAAGAAAAATATTTCTAAGCTTTCCTAAAATGTAAAATTCCTTTTTCTTGGAACTAGCAAAGATACCATTATGATTCCAACACTTTTGCATCTGTAAGAAAATTTTATTATTATATATTATTGGCATAAATTTCCATTAAAAAAGGTTCATGATTCGTGTGTTTGTGTTTGTATGAATAAAAGAGAAATAAAAGCACATGATTAAATATTTCCATACTCCATTTTTAGGAAATTCCCTTTTCCCCACTAAACAATTGGTGGTTATTGAATATCATCAATTTCAAACAATTATAACTAAAATATCAAAATATCAAAATACATAATGATTATCCAGATAATTAACCAAGAAGAGTAATCCTGCTACCTCTAAAATAAATTACTGATTTTGAAAGATAAACCATGGGCAGCAAAAAGTATATGACAAGTATGGCAGAGAATCTCAATTCATCTCAACATTTTGTCTCCCCTTTCCATTGTAATATAACCTGTTTTTACAAGAAGTAGAGCTGCCCAAAATGGGCATGACTTTTCACTGACTCATTTTCAGCTAGATGTTACTACATAAGTAACTTCCAATGAGGGAGATTCAAGCAAAAATGTTCAGTCTCAGATTTTTGTAACTTCGGCTTAAAATACAGTTACTCCTCACCATGGCCCCTTATTATTTTCTTCTTTCTTCCGGGTTGGACTGTGAACATGATTTCTAGATTTGGATCAGCCATCTTAAACTACAAGTTCATATTGGAAATAGAATCCAGATATGGTGGAAAAATCCTGGTTCCATGAAGAAGCTCATGGAGCAGTTTCCCCCTTCTGCCAATGGACTATCTTCTCTGTACTCTAACTTGAGAATAGCATAAATTATTTATTAAATTTATGATATTTTTTATGTCCTGACACTCTTACTAATAAATAAATTAAATCCTTAATTATAAGGGCAATTTGTATCCCAGAATATTTTGTGTCTGGAACTACATTCAATATTGGGAAAATATAAATATTCATAAATAGGAAGAAAATGTGCTTAAATGATATTCATTCAGAAGACCTAAGAATTTTTCATTTTTCTTAGACACCTCAATTATTCCACCTTGCCACCTTGAAGAATACTCTAGGATAATATGTGTATAGGGAATAATAGCAGAGTATTCCTTATTCATTTTAAATGCCACTAGCTACAGAATTTACTGCCTCAGTCTAGTAAACAGGTTTAGAAAAAAAGGTCTCTCCCACCTCCAAATGAAATCTTAATATCTTACCATACTGATTTTAGAGATGAGTGATACAAATTAGAAGAACATATTTTTAAAAGACAAAGAAAAAATAATATTTGCTTCAAGTGCTGGTGGTTAGAATGCCTGTGTACAATATGCAGATCTTCTCAAAGTCAGGAAGCATTTGGACCTGACCAGTAAGGGTGGGAGGAGTGAAGAGGCAGGAGAGACAGCGACAGAGCGACAGGGGCAGAGACAGAGAGAGAGAATGAGAAATAAAATAACCAAATGTCCATCTGCTTTTTCTCCTTTAACTCATTAGTAGAAAATACTAGACTTAAATTTAAGGAAAACTTCTCATTACTTACAGGTAGAATTTCTGTTTCAATCCTCACTCATCCTTAAGGAAGTGAAAGCAGGAAGGAGAAAATAGAAGGTTTAAAGTAATTCTATCTGTGATAAAGTTTGGAAACATTTGTTGAATGGGGGCATGAATTAATAAGTGAATCATTGGGAAAATTATGTGGAGTTGCATACAGATGTTTAAAACTGTATGCTCATTTACATATAGTCTTTCTTGAAAAGTGATATAGTATATATTTAAATTTACATATGGTAAGAATCAACTTCCTAATACAATTTTATGGATTTGAACATATGTATAAATTTGCTTAAGCATCACTGCAAACAGGATACAGAATAATTCCATACTCCCAGAATTTATCTTGTGCTACTCAATGGTAGACAAACATGCCCATAAGTCCTAAACCAAACCAATCAGGTATCTATTCTCCATTCTTGTAATTTCGTCTTTTCCAGAATGTAATATATTTAGTAGAATCAAGTGTCCTGTAAGATTTTGAACTGGTAACTTTCATTTAGCATAATGCATTTGAGATTCAGTGATGCTGTTTATCAGTAGTTTGCTCCTTTTTTTTTTTTTTTTGCTGTGGAATCACATTTCATATCACAATTTGTTTATTTATTCAAATGCTGAAAAACATTTAGGTCATTTCCAGATTTGGGTGACTATAGATAGAGCTGCTGTGACTATTCATGTACAGATTTTTGTAAATACCTAGAAGTGGTGTTGCAGGTTGCCAGTTGCCATGGGTCAGTAGAAGCTTATTTAATTAGAAAACGCCATGCTGTCTTCCAAAGTGCCTGCAACATTTTGCATTCCTACCATCAACAGATGAGAATTCCAATGGTTCCATATCCATGGCAGCACTTGGTACTATCACTGTTCTATTTTTAAATTTCATTTTAGGGGCACCTGGGTCGCTCAGTCAGTTAAACTTCTGACTCTTGGTTTCGGCTCAGGTCATTATCTGAGGGTCATGAAGTCCAGTCCAGCCTTTGGGCTTTGTGCTCACTGGGGAGTCTGCTTCTCTTCCTTTCCCTCTGCCCCTACTCTGCTCTCCCACACCTGCACACTCTCCCTATAAAATAAATCTTTAAAAAATAAGTTATTTTAACTATTCTAATAGTTGTGCCTAATGAATAATTGATATTGAGCATCTTCTCATGTGTACAGTTACTATTAATATATCTTCTTCAGTGAAGTATCTGTTCACAGATATTGCCCATTTATTTGGTTTGTTTTCTCAATGTTGAGACTGGAAAGTTCTTTTTGCAACACAATTTTTTGTTGTTGTTGGTATAATATTTAAAACACTTTTTGAAGTCTCCGGCTTACCTTTTCATACTTATAACTGTCTTATACAGAGCAAAAGCTTTTAATTTTGATGAAGTTCAATTTATCATTTTTTATTAAGCATTATTTTATTGTCAGAAATAAGAACACTTTGGCTAACTCAAGGTCACCAAGATTTTCTGTGTTCTTTTCAAAGATTCTTTTAATAGATTTATATTTCACATTTAAGCTTGTCTACATTTAATTAATTTTATATACAGTGTAAAGTTTAGATCAAAGTTCTTTTTTTTTGCATATGGATATTGAATTACACCACCTATATCTGTTGAAAAGACTATGATTTCTGTATTGAATTGCATTTGCAACTTTTTAAAAAAATAGTTGACCATACGTGTTTCTATTTCTGTACTATTTGTCCCGATGTTCTATGTGTTTATATTTTCACCAATACCACACACACATGATTAGGGAAGCTTTTTTTTAAATCTTAAAATCAAGAAATGTGAGTCTTTTAACTTTGTTTTTATTTCTCAGTATTGTTTTGGCTCTTCTAATTCACTTCTTATTCCAAATAAATTTTAGAATCAGGTTGTTTATATTTACAAAATACCTTCTGAGTTTTGACTGAAAGTCCATTAAATCTAAAGATCAATTTGGGAAGAATTGGCATCTTCCCAACTGTATTCAGTCTTCACATCCAAGAATAATTTTTGAACTAGGCAATGAAATTAAAAGCTGGTTCCTTGCAAAGTCACTCTAAGTAAAATGTAGAAACTTTACAACCATAGGGATCCCTACATTATGTTATAATTGTATGTATTACATCTACATGCTTTGAAAAAAAAAACTAGACAATGTAATAATTTTGTTTTCCATAGCCATACACATTTTTTAATTGTGAGAGGCAAATGTAGTCTATTATATTTACCCAGATACTTGCCATTTTTGTTGCTATTAATCCATCCCTAAGGTTCCAGATTTTCCTCTTTTATAACGTTTCTTCCACCTGAATAAGCTCCTTTTGTCTACTTTTAAAACATGACTATGGATGACAAATTGTCTTAATTTTCTTTCATCTGAGAATATATTTCACTTTCATTCCTGAAAGAAGTTTTGCTGAATAAAGAATTCTAGGTTGACATTTGTGTTTCCTCTCAGCACCTTGAGAAATGCAGTTCTACTCTCTTGTGGCTTCCATAGATTCTGATTATAAATCTGGAGCTATATGAATCACTTTATTCTATGTCGAATGTGATGTTTTTCTCTGTCTGCTTTTTTATGATTTTATTTATTTATTTGAGAGAGAGAGAGAGCACAAGCGCATGAGCACAAGTAGGTGAGAGGGGCAGCGGGAGAGGGAGAAGCAGACTCCCCACCGACCTCATGACCTGAGTTGAAGGAAGATGCTTAACTGACTGAGCCACCCATGTGCCCCTCTCTGCTTGCTTTTAATAGTTTTTCCTTATCTTTGGTTTTCAGGAGTTCTATGATAATGTTTTTGGTCATGGTATACTTTTAAGTTCATCCTGACTGGAGTTTGCTGAGTTTACAATGTCTATAAATTTATTGGCTTCACCAAATCTGGGAAGTTTTTGGCCACTGTTAATTCATATCTACCTCTTTCTTCTTCCTACTGAGTCTGCAATGACACAAATGCAAAACCTTGTGATACTGTTATACAGGTCTGTGAAGTTCCGTTTATTTTGTTTAATTTTTCCCCCTCTGTTGTTTAGCTATGATTTCTACTGATTTATATTTAATTCTACTGGCCCTTTCTAGGCCATCTCTACTTTATTTCTGCATCATTTTGATGGTGTTTTAAAATTTATATTATTGTGTTTTTCATTTCTAAAATTTTAAAAATTCTATTTCATTGACAAATCTACATTTCAATTAGAGGACTGTGTTTACTTTATGGTGCATGATTATGATAGATGCTGTTGTAGACTTTGTGTCCTATAAAAATCTCTTAGGGGACTTTTAAAAACCAATCAATCAAATTGATTTGATTCAAACCACAAATCCTGACTCACTTTTTTTGAACTGTGGCTCCCATGACAGTTGAATTTACAATGACTGTTCAGTTTTCAAAGGCTCTGCTATGGAATTCTGGTATGCCTGGCAGTGATCCACACATTTACTGATTCTTCAAAAATTTTGTGTTGTTCATTCTAATCAATTGCATATATGGATAGTTCAGAAAAGAGCCCCAAATCTCATATATACATTCTTTTGCCCCCTTCTCTGTAATTGTCTCTATACTCTTGATTTTGAGTGGCCCCTTTCCTACTGCTCTGGTAAAACTCATGAGGATTTAGTAACCCCATTTTATTTCACATAGCCCATGACTGGGTCAAAGTTGGTGTAACACAGCAAGAGAAAAAAAGGTGGAGCTGTCTCTGTTGCCACCACCATCTCCCACCTTTGCTGCCTTTTTAGCCACCACCATAAGGATTCAAATTTTTACTGGGGTTTCCCTAGCATCATGATAAAAGCGTCAGAAGAGTATCATCATGCTATTCTCCACAGGACCATCTCATTCTCCTGTCAACAGAAAGTGTGTTTTCTTAGAACATTTTTGTCTATATACGCTTGCAATTCTTGGAGCTACAGGAGTCTAAGGAGATACAGGAGAAAGGAAGAGAGAAAGAAAGAAAGAAAAGAAAGAAAGAAAGAAAGAAAGAAAGAAAGCAAGCTAGCTAACAAAAATAGAGAGCTAAACAACAACAAAGAATAAAAGCACAAAGAGAATTTATCACTATATGGCAATTTTCTGAGTTGATTTCCCTACTCTACCTACTTGTTCTTCTTACTCCTCAGAGTTCTCTGGTGGCTGCTCTATTTTTTCCATGAGTTTAATAATAATCAGTCAGCATGATGTGCTGGGCATGCATACTCCATCTTAACTGAAACTGAAAACTCCTTGCATCAACAATGCATATGAACCTCAGAGTCCAATGGACCATTATGAATGACATGAGAGACACATTTAAGAGAGGTGAGAGAAGAAAATATTATTTTCAGCATTCTGGGAAATGATATTCTATGTTCCTGATTAGAATTCTAGAGTTTGATCGCTAGAACAAAGATGCAAAGTCATTTCCTTAGAGATGACATTTGAAACTTGCTTGACAGTTAAGGTTATGGAATACACTAAATGGAGAGAGGGAAGGAGGGAACAGAGGGAAGGAGAGAGGGAAGGAGGAAGGGAGGGAGGAAAGATATTTAAAGAAAGAGAAAATTGTTATTTTTAGAGGTATGAGGAGTTAGAATTATTCTACATGAAGTCCAAGGAGGTAGTCAAAGGTATTTCTGACATCATTTTTTTCTTTAGATATTATTTTCCTTGCTATCATGTCAAAGCAAAAATTTTAAAAATTGGTTTAGATCAGTCACCAGGCAAGACCAGGAAGAGAACACAGTATAAAAACTACATAGCTGGTGGAAAAAATTTTTGAGCATATGGCTACATTTAAAATCATAATTAACAGCTACCGAGGCTTGTTCAAGAAAATGTTGACTCAGAAGATGGTGGGTAATATGAGATGAAGGTTAGAAAGTATTTTCATAGATAAATCAAGAGAAAGCAATTTTGGTGCCAGTCTTGTCAGAGAGAAAGTCACTGTCATGTTCACTAAACATGCATGCCCCTAAGAGTCAAAATGTCCCAGGATCCCATACTCAGGACTGTTAAAGAGCAGCTGACCAGTGATAAATGTTATTCGAATTCTAAATGAAAAGAGTTGAGTCCACGGAAGGAGGGGCCATTCAACTGATTAAAGCAGGAGAATGTTTTTATTTCCATTGCAGGTTGACCATTTTGACAAGAATGTGAAGATGAATTCAACTGAAAGTGTCAATACTAAAAGGAGCATATGCAGCTCAGATGCAGGGTAAACACTTATACAGATGTGCAAGAACTATTATCTGATGCAGTTTGTGTCATTATGAAAGTTGGACAATGTTTTGCCCATCTTGAGGAGAGGACATTGTTCTTTATTGTACACATGTCACTTGTGTGGCTATGGACAGGGAGAGGTTAATGGTGAATTTCACATTTCCAGTTTGTAAAACTAGCAGATGTTGAAAGACATAAGAAGGAGTCAACATCTTTCCAAAAGAAAGAGTAAGCAATGAGAAAGCCCAAAGGGTAGGAAAAAGAGAACTGTGGGATCGAAGAAGGGGAAGATTATGATTTTATTTATGGATATTTCAAGATATTTGTGCGCCATAAAATTGGTGATGTCCAGTAGGCATTTGGAATTCTAGGATAAGGTCTCTGAACATGGAATCTGGCCGTCAGCTCTAGAATAAGGAGTTTATAATTATAGAAAGTCCCATTCTAGAAATGAATTATAACAACAGCTGTGAGGGTATGCAACTGTTAACCCAAAGTAAGGGTGGCCACACAACCCCTCGCTAACCTGGCTTCTTGAAAGTTCCAGGGTTGGATGGCACTTGGGATGCTTTATTTGAAGGTGCTAGGGACAGGCAGAGAAAATTGGAAACTGAGGCTTACTGCAGTGCTACTGATTATAACTTCTTTAATTTTGTTCATACTGCATAGAACATATCTCTCTCCCCAAAAGGAGAAGCATTCTAAATCATTTGAATTATTTCTGGTGAACTACTACCAATTCAGTTTTTAGTCAATTCAGTCAATTCAGTTGCTCTTACAACTAAGGGAGCAAACAGAATTATTTTGAGAATTTCTTCCTCTTGAAAAAAAATTGTTCAAAAAACTTGAGGACTTTTAAGAAAGAAAAATGAGAAAAATAACACTCGTCTTTAACTTTTATCTGGCTTTTCTACTTTCAACACCTTTAATAACAGTTTCTATCATTTCTGCACAAAATCCTTATCTTGATCTCTTATCTGGGAAAATCAGATATATCATTAAAATTTGAGCTGTGAAAGCACACTGATTATTTAACCCCAAAAAATAATGCAGCTGCTCAAATATTTATTTTTGAATTCAATGTTACAAGTAAACTAAGTCATAGTCAAATCTAATATAGACAAGTAAACTAAGTCATAGTCAAATCTAATATAGATTTTAAGAAAAGTGAGTTTTTACCACTGAATCAGGATTCTGCTTCTCCACTTTCAAAATGAAGGCTGGATGGAGAACAGAAAATTATGTATGAATGAGCCTATTCTTGACAAACACCTAATAAAAGGATGTACAAGAAATCTTTCTTTAATACTTGAACTAAGTCTCATGTATGAATTTCAAGTCAATTATTGGTACTGGAAGATTTTGTCAACAAAATAGTTTAGAAGGAAGCAATATGAAAATTTCACTATATGCTGGGGGAATAAGGAGTAATTCAAGGCACAAAATTGTTTTATTATCTCAGACTCCCCATGACTTTGGACTCCTTGGATGAAGCACTGAAAGGGACTGTAGAAATGATTACTACCATCAGCTAGAGCTATAGGAGCCTGATGATAAAAACCATCTTTGCAAGAATAAACATGCAAGTCATTCTTTTAGTCAGAGAAAAGAGACTGATTATGGTATTTCATATGTTTGATTTTTTCTCTTTAGAGAAAATGCAAAGTTGCTATACATTTATGTTTATCAATAACATGTAGATATATTTAATATTGGTATTATGTCTACCTACATGAGGTGCATATGAAGAAATCAGCAGGATGTTACAGAATTGTGAAGACACACACACACACACACACACACCAACACCCTCACTCTCTCCTACGTATAGGGGGAATATAGGGGCAAATCATACTTTAGAATTCCAAAGACTTGGATTTGAATGACAAATCTGCTGCTGAGTTGGACAATACATTGCTGTTCTAGGCTTAGTTTCCTCATCTGAAAAAAAGAGTAAGACAGTCCCCATCATAAGGTATTAGTGTGGAGATGATATAAAATGATATTTAAAGTATTCACTAGAATGCCTGACAGTCTTCATCATTAAGTACTGATAGTTTTTGTTGCCATTACTCTGTTGTCTGTATTGATATCTAAATAAAATTTGTATAAATGTTGGTACTCTGTTGTGTAATGCGTGTGAGAACTTAAAAGGTGTGAAGGATGAATCCCAATTGATTTAATCCAATGAAAAGCATGTGTGTGATATCCAAGTTGGTATAGCAACATATCACGGATTTACACTGTAACCAGGTCATGATAGGAGTCGTGATCAGTGGGATGGTTAAGAAGGTTATTGAATGTTTTCATTTGGTACAGGACTAAATGTATGGAACAGGTATCCAAGACACTGTGTCTCCCCTTTGCCCCCTCTGTCCTTCCCTCCCACCAAAATGAATAGTATGGGTTAGAAATGAGTAGCCTCATGGATGGCTGTGCCAATGAGTGACATGTTAAAAATGTCATTCCATATGTTACCTTGATAGAGATTTATAAGGTGAGTTGGGGAGAAGAAATGGGTCTGCAGAAGCATGACACTCACTTCTGTATTACTGAGGGCATAAGAATCTGCTGACATGTACCCAAGAGGAATACTGGTTTACAATTCATCTGTTCCTTGAAAATCTCAGGATGAATTCCCACTAACTCAACTGTGAAAGAGATCAGAGCTAGAAAATTTCATTATGTAGAAAAAAGGAAAATAATTAAAATCTATGGGACTTTGGAGGATATATATATATCCCTGTCATCATGCCTGACACTTTCTCAGTTACGGACTATTTTTGACTAGGTACAAAGTAGGGAATAAAAATGGAGGTATCCTATCACTGCTTTGAGCGAGCTAATTTCTGAAGATGCCTGAAGCATTTCATGACCCCTGGCCAGTGCCACACCTCCAACTCCACTTCTCATCCATCTTAGTATAACCAATTAGAGGTGAAAATTTACTACAATACAATGACAAAGAAGGGGATGAAAGTGGACAGATTGCTACACATGCATTTCATGATGTCAAAATGCCTATAGGAAGAACAGAGAAAGACAAGGTCAGAGAAGGAGAAGACACCACAAATTCTATAATCATCTCATGACTATATTTCACTCTATTCTATTTTGCAGTACTTCTATCGAGGGACAAATTTTAGAGTGCTTCCAAATTATCCAGCAATATATTTGCTTCCACCTCCTCAGAAAGTCATTCCACAATCATGACCGTGAGATATTTGAAATATACTGATATACTATAGGAAAAGGTCCTGTTTAGCCTAATGCTTGAGATTAGTAGGCTATATTCTAATAGCATCTTTACAAATAGTAATGGGGATGAAGAGGGGGAATCTAAGCCATATCTATTGGCAGTATGTTTGGGATCAACTTTTTGTAGTCCAAATGTTTCAAGAGAGAAAGTACACTGAAGAGATGTTTCTGAGACTTAAAATATGGGAACCATTACATTAAGAAAAAGAGAGAAAAAAAATAATAATTTTAATTAAATTATATTACTTATATATTACATATACTCGAATATAGTATATATTATAAAAAAGCAAAGGATGTTGGAATTTGTGTTCTAAATGTCTATATATACTATAAAAATTATTTTATGAACATTTTATAAAAATGTGTTTACTCAGTTCATAAAATATAGTATAAGTTAAAGAAGTATATAAATATGGAGTTAAATAAACTGTGGCTCGGGATATGGTCAAATAGTAACCAAAAACATTCTGCTATTAACATATGTTTAATATCATAAGAAAAAACATAAAAATATGAGAACACATACTTATTTGTAAATAGGACCCTAATATGGTAGTATATTAACTCATGCTTATGCAAACACACATTCATCATATATGTACATGCACAGACAGTCAAATGTCAGTATGGAATTTTCACAATTCAACAGTTCATTTTTTTCTGAATAGTGGGATCGTGAGTATTATTGTTTCTTTTTCATGCAATTGTGCATGTATTTAATTTCAGCAGGTACTACTTCTCTACTTTTTTTTTTCAATACACAAATTTAAATATTACAGGTAGCATCATGAGAAATTACAGCCACAAGAAATCTTTAAAATATGTGAATAACTTTCGAGTAAAGCCTAATGCTCAGAAAATAAAGTATCTAATTATAGAATTACATTCCCACAGTGAGCTTCTTACAGTTAGGATGGTCTCATTTACCTTTTATGGTCCATCAAACAAAACTGACAAGTGTGTGATGGTCAAACAAATATTTATCAATTTTTAAGAGAAAAGCATATTTCAATATTCTGTTTAAAGGGACAGATTTTTAATGCATTTTAACAAACTTTTAATTAAAATACTTTTATAGAAAAGAAAACTGAAATCTAGGCAGATTGGAGACTCATTCACTTTTATAGAAACACAGTGGGAAAGATGGAGTAGATTATTCCAAATTCAAATCCAATGTTCTACCTGTTTCCCTGAAACAATTAAGCATTTTCTGAGACTCTGCTTTGTGCAAAGTCCTATATATGACAGTATATACAGGCAAGATAGTGCTCCAGACTTCAAGATTTCCCATTACAGGAATTCTCATTTGGGGGGGGGCAGAGAATCAGTGCTTTCAGAAAGGATAAAGAAAGGGAAGTGGGAAGAATCCTGGGAAAAGAGTCAACCTGCACATTTCCCAAGCCTTTTCAGGTCCTCCTATAGTAGAAATTATCATAGTTTCTATAATAGCATCAATGTTATCCCTCTTTCTCTCTTTTCTTTAGTCCCATTTCTTTTTATAACTAAGCTGTTTCATTTTGAGAAAAGGATTTGTTCTACCTGGTTTCCAAACTGAATGTAAGTCATTCTTGAGGACTGTAAGGTAAACTACGCACTTTCATTCAATAGCTCCAGTGATGAAACTCAGAGATAATACAATGAAATTCCCAATTGAAGAGGCACTCAGTATGAGGACAATGCAAAAGGCTAAGTGCATCTGAGTTTATCTGAACTCAAACTTCACGGAGGCAGATGCTAATTCCTCTTTGCCAAAGACAAACCAACGAAAACGCAAACTATGTCAACAGCAAAGTGCTTTACTCAAAGGTCGTGTAAAAACGAGAGGGCTCTCAAAAATGTTTTGAAGTATTCTTTGCTGGAGAGAGTTGATTTAATTACCTATAACCTGTCCTCTGGGGACAATTAAAATTTGACAGCACTCTGCAAAGACACATTTGCGGGAAAGAAAATGTTAAAGATATTTTCTGTAAAAATCCTAACACAACACAAACTTTTATAGTCCCTGGATTTATTTTCGCTTAGTATGAACAGAACTAGATTTATTACTTTGTTCTTGTTTGTTTGTTTAATAAATATCCCTTTTTTTTTTCCCCAGCAATGCTACCAGGAATCCAAATGATTCAACAGCAAGAAATATTTCAAAGCTAAGAATAAGAAGCCGTAAAGAATTGTGCTTAATTGTCCTCACAAATCTAATCTGACTGTTGTCACAATGCTTTCTTCCCTGGGTGCGTCTGCTTCAGACTTTTGTGTCAAGCCAGGAACAATTAACACAGACTTAAGAGTGCAGGTTACATTTTAGAAATGAGACTTACACATTCTTCCAGGAGTTTAGAAAAAAAACAAAACTATATATCTGTTAAGATTTCAACAATAACCAGGTATCATCACATGTGATGAGCTCATTTGAAGGCTGATGTTTTTCTCTTGCGGTTTTATCACTAGAAACTGGTGCCAAGATCATGACACTGGAAAGAAAAAAGGAAGTGATCTCTTTACTGTTTGACTTTCAGAAATGACTCAAATGACTGTTTTAATTTGTTTCTAAGAAAAGGACTGAGAGTAGCTCGGAAAAGTGAAGTAGGCAGATTTTTCTCCACGGACTTAGAAACTAGCATTTGCCAAAGTGTATTCCTCAGAAAACAGCCTCTGAAGTGCTGTTAATTTGAAAACAAAAAGATTCTATAATCGACCATATTTGGGAAAATGTGCACTTATATAAAATTAAAATCTTATCTTGCTTTATATTTCTCAAAACCTTTTTTTCTAGCTATGTAGGCACTATCAGTTTCCAAGAAAGGGATAAAATGGGCAATTCTCCAAAATTGAGTTGTTTCCACGACCCTGATATAGCTAAACATTTTGTGGAGAAGTGCTCTTCAATGTCAACTCTGGGTAAGGATGTCATTCTAGTCCCAAGATCTCCCACACTTTGTGATTGACTCCTGATTGACACACAATATGTTCTTTTGGGGGATAGGAGGTGTGAGCCAAGTTATTTAGAATGCAGGTTTCTCAGGATTTTGGCAGCCTAGTATTAAAGCATCCATCTGATAGAATAAACTACTTTTTGTGTATCTCCATGGTATCAGATATTGTGGTAAGTACTCTAAAATGTGAGAGGAGTTCAATATATCTACATAGCTAAAATGAGAACCAGAGTTAAAGTAATTTGTGTGGCTATTTGTGACAAATCCAGACATTAAAACCACCAAGCCTTGAAGATGAATCCTCTTGGTGCATGTTTGCATGGTATTTGGACCCTGTCTCAGACCAGAAGCCTACATGGATTCCAACAGAGCAAACCAAGTCAACCAGGCCACCATCACTCTGTTATCAATAGTAAAGACTCATTTGTGAACTTCAGGACAGTTAAAAACCCAATTTCCAATCCATTGCTTACCTAACATTACCTATGTTTTTATAGGATAGATCTAAATGTTAAAATAGGTTTATCGTGCTTGTATACGAGATTCAGACACTGCCTCCCCAAGATTATTATTCAGAGTCCAGTAATCTATATATTTAATTAATTACTCAGGTAATGCTCCTTCAAGTGATCTTTGGACCAAGTTTTGAGAAGCTCTGATATGGAGAATATGAAGGCGCCAGTTATAACCAATCTAGAAACAAAATTGTCTTTGTAAGACAATCATTGTGTAGCATAAAGTCTTTGTTGGATACTCAAAAAAGGGACAAAGTCAGAATTTACTAGATTTTAACTGCTTTCAAAACACTCTATATCAGATTCCTTTGTTTCTAAAGCTAGCTCCAATTAAAGAAGAGATATCTGCTATCTATTGTTGCCAATTTAATAATTCATTCTTTAAAGACTTTGCCTGTGCTTATTTTTTTTAAGATTTTATTTATTTGAGAGCGTGAGACAGAGCACAGAGCAGGGGAGAGGAAGAAGCTTACTCCCAGCTGAGCTCAGGGAGCCCAATGCGAGACTTGATCCCAGGACCCTGAGAACATAACCTGAGCGGAAGGCAGACGCCCAACCGACTGAGCCACCCATGTGTCGCTCTTGTGCTTATTATTTTTAAATCCATGTTCAATTCAGACTTACAAATATTTAGGGTATAAAAAGAAATGGTCCGATGAGGAATACAAAAGAAGATCAGACACTGGTCATACGTTCCAACATCTCAGGTTGTTATTAGAAGTAGGACAGTAAATCACCTAAGAACATAAAGTATGGCTATCTTATTTCTAGAATAACAGTTGCATTTGTCTGATTAAGGGTTGTATCATATCAAGCAGAACTTAAATAAACGAGATTTAAAAATAAATAAATAAAACCAGTGTCTGAATCCCAAAGGCCCAGGTTGAAGTACAAGTACTGAGACTTAACAAATGCAGGCATTCCAATTTTAAGAATCAGTCTGTTATTTATCCAGCGAACTTATACCTGGGTTTTAACTGTCTTTTTCTCCTACTACCCCCCTTCCCATCCCTTTTCTATTTATCTGAACAAACGAAAGAAATAGTAACTTAAAGTCACTGGGGGAAAGTAAAATATTTTTTTAATAGACCAAGGAGGAGCCCTGGTTTAGGGATAAACTAGTCCTTTTCAGCACATGTCATACTGACAGCTCTCTTACTTGGTATCTTGCAGCGAGACAGATAATATCACAGCATGCCATGGAGACAAAGAATTGAAGGGCCAAAACAGAGCCCTCAGAAAGGAGTTGAGTTATTGATTTTTTTCTTCTTAAATCACATTTCTCTGAAAATGGAGAAGCTGAGCTTCTAAGAGGAAAGATGTTTTCAACTTTATACCTCCTTGATTCCTAACTACTAAGAAGGAACTAAGGAATGTAATAAGTGTTCTAAAGAAAATCTATGCAGACATGCAACACAGTGGTAGCAATGGGACTAGAGCCCACTTTTTTTGTCTTTACAGGTTTTTTTTGTTTGTTTCTTTATGCTTTTGTTTCTTTTTGTTTGTTTCTGTCTTTATGTTTTTGTTTATTTTTAAGAACACTTTAAATGAGATTCCAATAAACTGTGGATAAAATAATTTTCATGGGTAGAATAATTATTTTTCTCTTGTCACATCTTCCTTTGCAGTAATCTCTAAGACATGCTATGAAACATAGTACTTGACAAGACATTATAAGAGGAAGTAGGAAGCAGAAATGGAAGACTGCCAAACTAGGGTATCGTCCTTCCCTCCCACCAGAACGGAAGCAACTACATCTGCTTCAATAGAAAGTACCCTAGATAATCAGAGTGGGTTGGGCTGGGAAATTTGTTTACCCTAAACATTTGTTTAGGGTAAAATGTTCTTCCTGTCTCCACAGTGATCTCAGAGTGAACAACCTTTACAATAACAGAATAATCACACTATGCAATCAATTCCCAAAGACAAGCTAAATAAACATTGCATTTTTGCTTGTATTAATTTACGATGACCAGTTTCCACCAGTATGGAATGGAAGACAGAAAAAAAAAATTAAAATATCATTTTTTAAAGTCCTTTATCTATAGATAATCATGACTGGGAATTTTCCTTCTGTTTCCTCCAGGATTTATGACTAATTTATGAAATAGGTATTATTATCATATATATATATATATATATATATATATATATATGTATGTATCCACACATGCATGCATACACACACACACACACACACAGAGCCAGAATTCCAACCCAAGTTTCTCCATCTTCAAACCTATTTTTTCTTATCTGTGCCATGATGTCTTTTCTTCAGAAAGTATTTTGTAGTTTCGAAATGGTGATGCTCCTACTATGTGTTGTATGACATTCTAACATTCTGTAATAGTTACCCATATATTCTGTTCATTGTTTATTGTCTGACTTATGTCTGAGGACTCAGTTTTTACCTGAGTGTTTAGAGTGAAAAAAATTATGATGGAATGGAACAAAAAAAAATGATGGTGATTTAAATATGCACTTGAACCCTGGCAATGCCAGGAAGTAATGATATAAACATGGATTAATTAACCAATCTCTTGGGGTCTCAGTTCTCTTGTCTTGAAAACGAGAACACAATTGCTCTCTTATGCAGTTCTGATGATTAATATTAATGAGAACCGAAGTCACCATGTGTGGATCAGGAATTTGAATTCATGCTATTGCATTGTTTTATCCTTCAATCTGTTTTTTCGTCTTCTGTACCTTCTACTTACATTCCCCCAGACTCACAACATCCTGTTAGCTTTGTATTGGTCTGGACCATGTACAATTTCTCATACACAGAAAGGGAAATAAACAGATAAATCAATCCTGGTTTTACCATACAAGCCCTCTCCTGCGACCTCCTTTATTATGTTTGATTGGATGGAGCTGATTATATTTTATTTGTAGTTCTATTGCAATTTGAGTCTTGTTTCAGGGGTAAGCATGTTTAATTTGTTAAAACAAATGTACAAAATACTGGCTCCAGTTACTCATCATCAACACCATCATCACAAATATATGAATGACAGATCTTAGAGTACACGCCAGAATCAATAATTCCCTGTTCTAGGTCATTTTCCTTCTCACATATCCCTCAGTGGGGAACAGAGGCCTTACAATAACTGTTAAAGCAAATCCTTTCACATAGGACAGAACAGGAAAAGGAACTTTGGAACCAGATACAGAGAAAAAGAGAAATCTTCCCATAGTAGTGTACATACACTCGGATTGAAAGTTAGGAAAGGAACTTGCAACTTAATGAAAAGATGGGTGTTGTTCCAGAAAAGTGTGATTTTTAAGTATCGTGGAGTCATAGGAGAAGATGGTGTGTTTGAGGAATATTTTTCAATGGCACTGGAATATTTGTTGAAAGGTGAGGTGTGGAGTTTGTGGCAGCATTTTGGGTAGAAATGACACAGTAAGAAGCTCAGAGAATCTGGAAACCATAGCTTACCAATGTTGGCTGATCATCAGACTTGCCTAGTACATTTTGAAAAATACAGGTTTGTAGTTTTCAGTCTGAGAATTTATGATTCTGCAGATTCAGGGTGAGGCCAAACTCACTCATACACACACACACACACACACACACACACACACACACACTCAGCTAGATCACCAACTTAATAATTAATTATTAATTATTTAATTAATATAATTACATCGTATATAATATACAATTATAATACATTTAATATAATTAAATATAAATTTAATTAAATATATTCATATTTATACATATACATGATATAGACACATACATATACATTTACATATACAAGTCCCATAAACATAATATACTGTGATATACTATAATATATTATAACATGCACACTATACTGTAAGTATATCACATACACACGCTTTTTTTTCAAATACCCAGGTTTCTGCACTGCTGATATCCATGCTAGAGAATCTCAAAATTCTCTATGTGTGACGGGAGAACTGGTGATCTAGCAGTTCTGGGCCTGACATAACCACATTTCAGGGATGTCAATCAGTTCAAAATAGAGAATGTAAAGGAACAGTGATTTAAAAAGCAAGGTCTAGGACACCTCAGTGGCTCAGTCAGTTAAGCCATCTGCTCAAGTCATGATCCCTGGGTCCTGGAATCGAGTCCCACACGGCATTCCCTGCTCAGCGGGGAGTCTGCTTCTCCCTCTCCCTCTGCCCTTCCACCTTGCTCACACACTCTCTCTGTCTCAAATAAATAAAATCTTTTTTTTTTAAGATTTTATTTATTTATTTGACAGAGATAGAGACAGCCAGCAAGAGAGGGAACACAAGCAGGGGGAGTGGGAGAGGAAGAAGCAGGCTCCCAGCAGAGGAGCCTGATGTGGGGCTCAATCCCATAACGCCGGGATCACGCCCTGAGCCGAAGGCAGACGCTTAACGACTGCACCACCCAGGCGCCCCAATAAAATCTTTTAAAAAAATAAATAAAAATAAAAAGCAAGCTCTAGAGTCCAAAGGCCAAAGATTTAACAGTAACTATCTTGGGATAAAGATTATTTATGTATAACTTGTAAAGCATATGGCATAAAACCTGATATTCACCAAGTATCCCAAAGTAAATGAATCACTGGGGTATCCACAGAGGGGCTGGAGAAAGGGAACCTGTTTAAGAGATATTTTGGTAGTAAATCAGTAGGAGTAAGCCTTAAAAGCTGGAAAATGGTTAAACTTAGAAAATGTAAGCATTAAAAACTGGATTTGATTGTATACATGATGCATTTAAAGTTTCTGTAGTATATCCAGATGGAGATGTATAGTAGGCAGAAATATATACTGGAGAAGTGTGAAGAGGGTACACTGCTGGGAGACATGCAGCATTAAAAGATTTGTGGGTGATCTACAGAAGACTGTTCCCTTAACACACTAGCTCCATCCTTCAGCCCAGATACATCCCTTTGTATTTCCCTGGTAATTCTTGAGGTTTACATGGCTGTCAATTTTGTATTTTTACTTATATGTTATTTGTTTACTGACTATCTTCCCAAGGAGAGGGCAAGTTTTGTAAGGGATGATACTGTGTCTAGCTTGTTTGCTATTACATATCCAGATCCTGGACGTTGCTTAATGCTTATTATTTTTGGATGAGTAAATAAATGGTTAATTTGAATACTATTTTATTTATTTATTTATTTTAAATTATTTTATTTTTTAAAAGACTTTATTTGAGAGAGAGAGAGAGAGAGAGCTAGAAAGCACACAGAGTGGGAGGAGGGATAGAGGGAAAGGGAAAAGCAGACTCCCCAGTGAGCAGGGAGCCTGACGCAGGGCTTGATCCTGGGACCCTGAGATCAGGATCTGAGCCAAAGGCAGATGCTTAACCGACTGAGCCACCCAGGCACCACTAAAGATTTATTTTTAAGCAATCTCTACACCCAACGTGGGGATCAAACCCACAACCCCAAGATCAAGAGGCCCAAGCTCCACCAACTGAGACAGCCAGGCACCCCTGTTTCAATAATTTTTAAACAAAACCACTATGTTTAACTCAATCTTCTCCTTTTTTGGAAACACAATGCTAAGAAAGATACCTCATCACATTCTTTCACCAGCAATAACCCAATAGTGTTAGAAATGATAATACTTTTATTCTGTACTTGTGAAACCTAAATATCTAGAATTATAGTTCCATCATAATTTTATCTTATCTTACAATAAAATGTAATATATAAATCACCAGAGTGTTAATTATAAAATAAATAGGGGCACCTGGGTGGCTCAGTCGTTGAGCGTCTTCCTTCGGCTCAGGGCGTGATCCCAGCATTCTGGGATCAAGCCCCACATCAGGCTCCTCTGCTGGGAGCCTGCTTCTTCCTCTCCCACTCCCCCAGCTTGTCTGTCTCTCACTGGCTGTCTCTGTGTCAAATAAATAAATAAAAATAAATAAATAAATAGATTATATGAATATGGCATATCTCATTGCCATTATATACCACAAACTTACTTACGGTGCTACTATAAATTAACTCTTCTCAAAATAAAAAGACAACCCCGGAAACAATTTAAGGGATAAACTTTGAAAGTAACATATTAAATGAGACAAACAGAAGGTTAAATGTAATTTTCATATCCTTAATTATACAAGTTATAAAAGCAAATGTAAAATTTGTATTGAGTAACATATGTTAGTAAATTTACATTCAGTTCTCTCAAATCAAATGAAACAACCCACTTTTATAGCTCTAGAAGTATTTTATTCAATGGAACACTGAACTAATGACCAGATAAAGAATTTTCTGCTAGCTTTAACTTAGCTCTGAAAAGTCATAGCAAATGCAATAAAATTATATTGCATCTTATATTATTGATACTTGTGTTATTTCCTCTCTTTGAGTCATTTCTTATTTTATATTCTCACTAAGGTGGGATATGAAAAAAAAACAGTATCAGGCAACCTTCTCTGCCAAGTGTATTTAATGAGAATGAGTGAATGGATGAATGAGAAAGGAAACATGGTCTTACATACTTTTGACAAATACTTTTGACAAGAGTGAGCAGGTACTTTAGTTAGTCCAACTACATCATTCTATATGGATGTAAACCTAGACCCAAGTAGTTGGAGTGCCTTCTCCAAAATCATATGTTTAGTTAGTTAAGGATGATACTAAGATTATAATTCAAGTCATCAAATGAACTTCCCACTATAACCAAGATACTAGTGCCTGGGAAATGGTCAAGCTAGGAGAATTTGTGGTCTAATACTTTCCCTGTGCTTAATGGGTATTTCCTCTATTAATCTATCTATCTATCTATCTATCTATCATCTATCTATCTACATATATATATATAATCTCTAAACCCAACATGGGGCTGGAACTCACAAACCCAAGATCAAGAGTTGCGTGACTCTTCTGACTGAGCCAGCCAGGTATCACTTAATGGGCATTTATTTAAGGAAGGGAAGCACACTAAGCAAGAGTCTAATTTTTCACAACTTAGCACTCATCTCCATCTCAAGAAGCTAGTAAATTTTAGATTTCAGGGAAATTAAAAAAACATCTCTCCATCAGGAGAGTGTTCTGATACTTCTATTATCACAAGCAATATATACAACTGATTTTCCCATTCTCTAGGAAAGATGGTATAATCATTCAATATTTAGTTTTCACTCACTCAATGTTTATTGAGAATATACTGCAAAGCACTTGTTAAGGCTTACACAGATGAAAATTTAAATAAAGGACAAACAGTTTTTGGCAAAAGAGAATGCAAACTGAACTCAAAGAAATTAAGTGAGTGGCTACACTGTGTAATTTTTACTTACAGATATATGATTTTCAAGTATGAAAATTTTCTTTACTAATGTAGATTTAGACAGGAAAGACATATCTGCTTATATCCAAGAAAAATTTTGCTATAGGTTTGCTTCCTTCCATGAGCAACAAGATAACTCAACAAAATATATTGAAGGCAAATATTTAGACACTGGACAAAGGTCACAGAAATACTGCAAGCCTAAAAAAAGGAATAAAACTTAGATAAGCCTTATGTTGCCTCAGTTAATGGCCTGGCAGAAATTTTCAGGCCACAGAGAAATGGAGGGTGCAAACAGAGTCTGATGAGCTTAATGAGTAGAGAATGCAGAGATTAGAATTTGGGGAGGGATACTGGTCAATGAAAACACTCGTTCATAATTAAACTTCTCTGCAAACTAGAAACTACAGCAGTTCTTCTTCATCCTACCAAAATACATCAATGAGGAACCAACATCATTGATCAATATTGAATGAAATCCCTATCAGAATCCCAGAAATTTGTTTTATGGGTATTGACAAACTAATTATAAAGTTTATATGTAGAGACAAAAGACCCACAATAGTCAACTCAATATTGAATGTGAAGAACAAAGTTGGAAGTCTGATGTTATCTGACTTCAAAACTCATTATAAAGCTACAGTAACTAAGGCTGTGTGGTATTGGCCAAAGAATAGACAGACAGATCAATGGAACATAATAAAGAGCCCACAAATAGACCCTCATAAATACAGTCAATTGATTTTTGATAAAGGAGCAAAGACACTAGAATGGAACAAAGGTCATCTCTTCAACAGATGGTGGTGGAACAAATGATATCCACAAGCAAAAAACAAAATAAAACAAAGTTTGAGGAAAAGACCTTAGTCCCTTAACAAAACATAGCTCAAAATGAATCACAGACCTAACAAAATGAAAAACTTTAAAACTCCTAGAAGATAAAAGGGGAAAACCTACCTGACCTTGCATATGGCAATGCCTTTTTAGATAAAATGTCAAAGACATGATGCATAAAATAATAGTTAAGGTAGACTTCATTAAAAGTAAAAAATTCTGTTCTGCAAAAAAACAATGTCAAGAGAATTAGAGGGGCACTTAGGTGGCTCAGTGGGTTAAAATGCTACCTTCAGCTCGGATCAAGATCCCAGGGTCCTGGGATTGAGGCCTGCATCAGACTCCCTGCTCAGCAGAGAGTCTGCTTCTCCCTCAGCCCCTCTGCTCCAGCTTCTGCTCTCTCTCTCACTTGTTCTCTCTCAAATAAATAAAATATTTTTAAAAAAGAGAGAGAGAATTAGAAGACATGCCATAAACTGGGGAAAAAAAAATATCTGCAAAGACACCTGTGATAAAGAACTGTTATGTAAAATATGCAAATAACTCTTAAAACTCAACAAGAAAACAAAAAATTCAATTAAAAAATGGTCTAAAGACTTTGACACCTCATTAGAGGAGATACACAGATGACAAATAAGCTTACAGGAAGAGCTTCACATCATATGTCAGTGGGGAAATACAAATAAACAAACAAACAAATAAATAAAACAAGGAAATACCTCCACATACCTATTAGAATGACCTAAATCCAGAACAATGATAACACTATGTACTGGACACAGTGGGAAACAGCAGAAACTCTCATACATTGCTAGTGGGAATGTAAAATGGTACAGACAGTTTCCAAGACAGTTTGGTGATTTCTTACAAAAGTAAATGTACCCATACCATATGATCTAGAAATCATGCTCCTTAGTATTTATCCAAAGGTATTAAAAACAGCCCCCCCACCCCCCCCAAAACAAAACAAAAGAAAAACCCTGCTCACTGATGTTATAGTAGCTTTACTCATAATTGCCTAACCTTGGAGACAACCAAATTGACCTTCAGTAGGTGAAAGAATAAATAAAAGGTGGTACGTCCAGAAAATGGAATAGTCTTCAGTACTAAAAAGTAATGAGCAGTAATTAGTGGGGTCTGCCAGGAAGTTGGATCAGGGAAACAGTTAGTGAAAAAGAGGCTTGCTGAAACCACTATCATCCCAGCGATTATGCATATACCCAAAGAAGCACCATCTGAGGAGAAACATCAGAAGTTTCTCATCGCAAGGGAAATATAAAATGGTCTAGCTACTCACTAAATAAAACAAAAAGCAAAAGCAACAACAAGGCTTAGAGGAGGAGGGATTCAAATCATCCAGATTTGCTGGACAAATTATCTAAAATGTTTAGTTTTCAACACGATGTGTTATGACATGCAAAACAACCAGAAAACGTGAGCTATAAACACAAGGAAAAACTATCCTGTAGGAGAATGCAGCTGTTGAATTTAATGAAAACATCAAAGCAGCCATTATAAATATGTTCAAATTACCTATGGAAACCATTACTTAAGCTTAAAGAACTAAAACACAAAATAACAATATTTCTTCAAGAATAACAGTAAGTTTTTTTTAAGATTTCCATAAATGGAAATTATGGAGTTGAAAAGTAGAATAACTGAAAAGAAAAATACACTAGAAGAGCTCAAGATTAGTTTTTAATTGGTTAAGAATAGGAAAACTTAGATAGATTGATGCAGTTTATGGAACCTGAAAAATAGAGGGAAATGAATGAAAAAAATTAAAGAGCTAAAGAGAAATGTGAGATACAATTAAGAATACCCACATACACATAATGGGAGTACAAGAAGGAGAGAAGAGAAAGAAGTAGAAGAAATATTTGCAGAAATAATAGCTAAAAGTTTTTAAATTGATGAAAAACATTAATCTACACACCTCGGAAAGTCAGAAAGCTCTGAAGTAGATAAATGCAAAGAGCTTCACACACAAAAGGATCATGGTAAAACTGCTAAAATACAAAGACAATGAGAAAAATTTGAAAGGAGAAAGAGAAAGATGTTTTGCTAATATAAAGGGATGCCAATAAACTTAACAGCTGACATCTCAATAAAAAGAATGGAAGCCAGAAGGCAGTAGGTTGATATATTCAAAATATTGAAAGATTAGGGGCGCCTGGGTGGCATAGCGGTTAAGCGTCTGCCTTCGGCTCAGGGCGTGATCCCGGCGTTGTGGGATCGGAGCCCCACATCAGGCTCCTCTGCTATGAGCCTGCTTCTTCCTCTCCTGCTCCCCCTGCTTGTGTTCCCTCTCTCGCTGGCTGTCTCTATCTCTGTCAAATAAATAAATAAAATCTTTAAAAAAANNAAAAAAAAAAAAAAAAAAGAGAGGCTTCTTCTTATTAAAAAAAAAATATATATATTGAAAGATTAAAAGCTGTCAACCAAAATTTTATATCCAGCAAAACTATCTTTCAAAGCTGAAGACAAAACAAACACTTTCCCCAAATAAACATGAAAAGTGATTTCTTTTCTAACAAATCTGTGTTAAAAATATTTTTCAGGCTGGAAAGTGTCCCCAAACTATAATGTGAATATCTCTCTCTCTTTCTCTCTCTCTCTCTCTCACACACACAAGGAACATCAGTAAAGTTAACTCAAAAATTATGCCAAACAATATAAATGTGTATTTTACCCCTTTTCTTAATTGCTTAAAAAGCCATTATAAATAAATATGCATATAATTATATCACTGGGACTACACCATTTATAAATGTAGTGTATTTGAAAATAACACCATGAAAGAAGTAGCAGAGGCAAAGGGTATGAGGATAAAAAAAATACATCAGATGTAAATCAGTTCCACAAGAATAAAGGAAGAGAATGCTAAATGGTAAACAAGAAGGTTAAATATTAACCTAACAAGAAGGTTAAATATTAAAAACACTATAAATATATATTTGCTCTATTTTCTTCTTCTAGCTTCTTTTAACGTCAAAATTATAGGAGCTAATATTCTAACTGCATTATTCTGTTTTTGACATATATATGCAATCTGTACAAAAACAAGAGAACAAAAGGAGAAATAAGGGCTATAGCTCTATAGGAATAATGTTTCTATAACTCACTGGAATTCAGGACGTATGTGCTCATAAATTAGTATGTATATGATCAAGATTAACTCCTACAGCAGCTATAAGAAAATAATAAAGACAGTGAAAACATCATTGAAGAATTAAAAAAAAAAACACTAGAAAATATTCACTTAATACCAAAAAATGCAGTAAAAGAGCAAAGGGTGATAAACGAATATATGAAGCATGTAGAAAACAAGAATAAAATAGTAGACACAAATCTAACTATATCAATATTAGCATTTAAGGAAACAGATAAAGCAACCTTAATCAAAAGTCAGAGATTGTCAGACTGGATAAAAAACATAATCCAATTGTATGATGTCTACAGAAGATCAACTTTAAATTCAAAGTTATAAATATTGAAATAAAAGGGTGGAAAAAGATACATCATGCAAACAACAATGACAAGAAAGCTGGAGTGGATGAACTAATTTTTGACAGTGGAGATTTGAAAGAGGACTTCAATGACTTCCATTTGACCTCATCTTTCTAATTGATAGAGTTCTTCTTCCCAGCTCACCCCTTAACTCATGCAAAAGAGTTAAGCATCCCCTGATGGGAACTGAAACTACTCCCTCAACCAGTACAGACTGCCCTGAACCAGCAAGACCCTAAGAAAATGGTCAAACTGACCTTCACTGCCCACTTACACATACTCACTGACCCATGTCCCACATTTTCCATATATATATATAATATAAAATATAAAAATATAAAATATAATAAATATATAATGTATAAATATATAAAATATATAATATAAGATATAAAAATATAAAGTATAATAAAATATATGTTATATATATGGAATATATATATATATAATTTCCTTATATGAAAACGGAAATAGTTTCCGCACTTTGAAGACAGTCTTTGAGATGTCAGTCTGCTGTCTTTCCAGTGCTGGCCTCACTGAAATAAATTCCTTACTTGTTTCACCATCAAAAACAAACAGACTTTATTTTTTTTTATAGTTAATAGAGATGAAGGGCACATTTTTAAAGTACACATTTTATAGTAATAAATGAATCAATTCATCAGTAATATTAAGAATTATAAATAAATATGTACCCAATAAAAGTACACCATAATACATGAGGCAAAACTGACAGAAATAAAAGGATAAAGAGGCAATTCAACAATAATAGCTGAAGTCTTTCAGCACCACATTTTCAACAATGGATATAACTGCTAGACAGAAGATCAGCAAGTTATCAAAAGACTTGAATATAATATAAACCCATATATAAGTTGGAATATAATGGACCTAACATCTGTAGAATACTCCACACAACAACAGATTATACCTTTTCTCAAGGACAGACTATATGAAAAACCGAAAAAACAACTTCAATACATTCAAATATTACCGAGTATGTTTCCAGGCCATGATAGAATGAAATTAGAAGTCAGTACGAGGAAAAAATTTGGAGAAACTCACAAATGTGTGGTATTAATTACCACATGTTTGGTATATTTCTTTAACAGAAATATTCCAAATTAACCAATGGGTGAAAAAATAATAACTTTAAAATGAAATCTGAAAAACACTTCAAACTAAATAAAAATAAACAACACGGGATGTAACTAAAGCAGTGTTTAGAGTGAAACTCACAGCTAAAGTGTCTATACTAAGAAAGATATCAGTCATCTAAAGTTCCAACTTAAGAAATGGATAAAACGTAAAAACTAGGGGTTCCTGGGTGGTTCAGTCGGTTAACTGTCTGCCTTCAGCTCAGGTCATGATTCCAGGGTCCTGGGATTGAGTCTCGCATGGGGCTCCTTGCTCAGTGGGGAGGCTGCTTCTCCCTCTCCTTCTGCCCCTCTCATGCTTGCTCACTCTCTTTCTCTCCCTCTCAAATCAGTACGCAAAATTTTTAAAAATGTAAAAACTAAACCTAAGTGAGCAGAAGAAAGGAAATAATAAAGAGATAATAGAAAACTAATAAAGAAAATCAAGACAACCAGCTTTATCAGGAAAATGGTTGAATGACAAGTGAGCAATAAGATGTTGAACATCACTGTCATCAGGCAACTGTACCTTGAAACTACAAGATATATAAAAGGTAAAATAAAAATGATTATATAGTTGCTAAAAATCGTGAAAATAACAAATGTTGCCAAGGATGGGGAACAACTAAAACACTCACACATTCCTAGTACAAAGTCAAAATAATGCAGCCACTTCCAGGAAAAAAATTTTTTTGGCATTTTCTGATAAAATTCAAATATACCTTCCACATGACTCAGCAATCCCACACCCTACTCTTTACCCAAGAAATATAAATATATGTCACACAAAGACTTTGGGTGATGTATGTAAATAATTGTTCATAGAAGCTTTATTTATAATAGCACTAAACTGCATAAAACTCACATGCCCATCAATAGGTGAATACATAAAAGATTTACAGTATATATTCATATAGTAGAATATCACTCAGTAATGAAATAAAGAATGAACTACTACTGCATGCAAAAAATTGAATGGATTTTAAATGTGTTATGCCAAATGAAATCAGTCAGGTACAAAAGACTACATACTACATGCACCCATTTATATGAAATTCTAGAAATGACAGAGAGCAATTTAGTGTTTTCCAAGGGCAGAATGCTGGGGCATGAGAATGAATGCAAATTGTAAGAGGAATTTTTGGGGTGCTGGAAATGTTTAATATCACGACTGTGACTACATTGGTTAATCTGTTAAAACTCATTCAAATCTACATTTATACTTGGTGAATTTTATTTTATGTCAATTACATCTTCATGAAGCTAATGAAATAGACAAGAGATGTATATCTTAACATAGCTATACTATGAGTCTTCTTCCTTTTCTGAAATACACAGAAAAGTAAGTCTTCCTCTTTCCTAATTAATGCCTAGTCTCTATGGAATAGAATATTTGCAAAATTTCAGAGCAAGCTTCTGTATTTCATATTCTAGAACAGTCTAATGCCTGGGATATTTCTTACAACTGCTTTCTAAAACAAGCTAAGCTTTATCTCTCAAAGCATGTAAAGAATCACATCATTTTAAAACATGATTATGCAATGGTTTATGTATGAGTAGGAATACAACACCATGGTGTACTGACATAATTTGATGTGCAATTGCCCATCATTTTGGTCAGAAGAAAGCAGTGTGAAGAGGTTTTGCTAATATACTACTGCCAACCAGATATTCAGTTTTTATCAAGAGCAAGACATTATGGAAGAACAAATATTGTTAAAATGTCTATGAACCCAAAGCAATCTATACATTCAATGCAATCCCTATCAAAATACCATCAGCATTTTTCACAGAACTGGAACAAACAATTCTAAAATTTTTATGGAATCAGAAAAGACCTCAAATAGCCAAAGGGATGTTGAAAAAGAAAACCAAAGTTGGTAGCATAAGATTGCCAGAGTTCAAGGTATATTTCAATGCTATAATCATCAAGATGGTATGGTACTGGCACAAAAACAGACACATGGATCAATGGAACAGAATAGAAACGCAGAAACAGACTCTCAACTCTATGGTCAACTAATCTTCGACGAAACAGGAAAGAATATCCAATGGAAAAAAGAATCGCTTCAACAAATGGTTTTGGGAAAACTGGATGGCCACATGCAGAAGGATGAAAACTGGACCACTTTCTTTCACCATACACAAAAATAAATTCAAAATGGATGAAAGACCTAAATGTGAGACAGGAATCCATCAAAATCCTAGAGAACAGAGGCAGCAAACTCTTTGACCTCAGCCACAGCAACTTCTTGCTAGACATGTCTCCAGAGGTGAGGGAACAAAAACAAAAACGAACTGTTGGAATTTCATCAGGATAGAAAGCTTTCACAGCAAAGGAAACAGTCAACAAAACTAAATGGCAACCAACAGAATGGGAGAAGATATTAGCAAATGACATATCAGATAAAGGGCTAGTATCCAAAAATCTATAAAGAACTTACCAAACTCAACACCCAAAAAAACCCCCAAAAATCCAGTCAAGAAATGGGCAGAAGACATGAACAGACATTTCACCAAAGGAGACATACAAATGGCTAACAGACACATGAAAAAATACTCACCATCACTCAGCATCAGGGAAATACAAATCAAAACCACAATGAGATACCATCTCATGCTGGTTAGAATGGCTAAAATGAAAAACTCAGGAAAAAAGATGTTGGTGAGGATATGGAGAAGGGGGGACCCTCTTACACTGTCAGTGGGAATGTAAACTGGTGCAGCCACTGTGGAAAACAGTATGGAGGTTTCTTGAAAAGTTAGAAATAGAGCTACCCTATGACCCAGCAATTTCACTTGTAGGCATTTATGCAGACACAAAAACAGTGAAACGAAGGGGCACATGCACCCCAATATTTATAGCAGTGATGTCCACAATAGCCAAAATATGGAGAGAGCCCAGATGTCCTTAAACAGATGAATGGATAAAGAAGACGTCACACACACACACACACACACACACACACACACACACACACAGGAATATTAGTCAGCCATCGAAAAGAATATTAGCCATTTGCAATGACATGGATGAAACTAGAGGGTATTATGCAAAGCAAAATAAGTCAGAAAAAGACAAATACTATATGATTTCACTCATATGTGGAATTTAAGAAACAAAACAAATGAACATAGGAGGGAAAGGGAAAGGAGAAGTAAAATAAGGTGAAAACAGAGAGGGAGTCAAACCATAAGAGAATCTAAACTAAAGGGAACAATCTGAGGGTTGCTGGAGGAGAGGTGGCTTGGGGGATGGGGTAATTGGGTGATGGGCATTAGGCGGGCACTTGATGTTATTCAGCACTGGGTGTTATATGTGACCAAAGAATCACTGAATCCAACCCCTGAAACTAATAATAAACTCTATGTTAACTAAATTGAATTTTAAAAAACCTGCAAAAAAGAGCAAGTCAGGGGCACCTGGGTGGCTCAGTTGTTAAGTGTCTTCCTTCGGCTCAGGGCATGATCCCAGGATCCTGGGATCGAGCCCCACATTGGGCTCCCTGCTCTGCTGGGAGCCTGCTTCTTCCTCTCCCACTCCCCCTGCTTGTGTTCCCTCTCTCACTGGCTGTCTCTCTCTCTCTGTCAAATAAATAAATAAAATCTTAAAATAATAAAAAAAACAGCAAGTCATTAATTTATTGATACATGTACTAAAAATCATAGCATTCCAAATGAGTAGAACACACCCCTACTGACTTTCTTTTTTTTTAAGAAGAGTGTAAGATTAAACATCCCCAAAAAAGGAGATCATATTTTAAATGGTAACCAAAAAAGAGTCGGAGTTGTTATATGTACAAATTTGTGAAGATCACTCAAGTAAAATTTAGTAGAGTACATAAATTATTTTATGAGGAAACATCAAAATCCAAATATGAATTCTAACTTATCCTAGTTTCTGGCCAGCAATATCCATTACTAAAAATCAAATATACTCTGTTGCTAACAAAAACAAAACAAAACAAAAACAAACAAAACAAAACAAAATTAAGGGATACCTTGGTGGCTCAGTCCGTTGAGCATCCAGGTTTCGGCTCAGGTCATGATCTCATGCGTCATGGGATCGGGATCAAGCCCTATATCGGGCTCCATGCTCAGATTCTCTCTATCTGCCCCTCCCCCATTCACTCACTCTCCCTCTTTGTGTCTCTCTAAAGTAGTAAGTCTTTTAAAAAAGTTTAGAAGATTTTTTATTGTCAAATAAAGTTTGTAGGATCGTTTGACAATACTGAAGATGTCCAAACAAATCTTAATCTGCTACACTTCTATAAACACCGTATTAAAAATTGCAGTGGGAAACCTTGGATCCAAATTGTTTATCCATGCATCTCGATGGCACAGTCGGTTAAGCACCTGACTCTTGATTTCAGCTCAGGTCTTGATCTCAGAGTCCTGAGATGAAGCTCCTTGTCAGGCTCTGTGATCAACGTGGAGTCTATTGAGATTGTCTCTCCCTCTCCCTCTGCTTCTCCCACTCGTGCTATCTCTCTCTTTCTCTCTCTCCCACCATGGTTTGCTCTGCTCTGTTGTTTCCTTTTCAGAAATGCATCATACCATGAGTGATTTTTATGTTCAGATATGCTTACAGGATTTCCCACTGTGCAGTTCTTAGCTCTGCACCCCACACTGAAACCCAGTCTGTGTGAAGCTGAGGTATTATTTCTTCCCTATTATGCATAATAAGAATTACAATTTGTTTGTCAATGATTAATTACTGCTCTTCCCAAAAGACAAAATGCTGAGTGTTTTCATATGCTAATATATGCCAAGCTGCCAGTACTAACTCAGTTCTCTAATCCTAAAACTCACCTTAAGTGAAAGAATATCACTGTTTATTGCCAAAGTTGTCATTTGCCTGGAAATGAAATAAATATCTAAGAAGCATTTCAATGATAGACCTGCTTTTCAGCTGACAGATCACTCCTTGTTATCAAAAGGCAAATATATGTCAATGTGTGCATTGCTTAAGACTCATGAGATAATTGCTTCAATTTGCCTGACAATCTGATAATGTCATTTGCACAATTGTGAATGGTGTCAACACTGAATGAATGTTCTTGAACGATATTAAAGGTGTGAAGCACAGTTGGGAAAAAAAAAAAAAACCACTCTTCTTGAAGTGTCTTCTGCCAGATGAAATCCTAGATAGTAAATTTGCCTTTTCAAAAGTCTGTTTCTTTGACTTAAATTTGATACTGGATTTATCACCAAATGAGAGACGAGATCCAAGATGCTAGGTCTCAGACAATATACAGGATTTCAATCACTGCTTTAAATTCAAAATTATATTAACTCACACTTTTAATAATGTCCATATAATGAATAGAAATCTACAGATAAGAAGCTACATGATGGTCGGGGAAGAAGCTTATGTTCTAGAATTAGACTTGTCTCATCTTGAACCCCACTTCTACTACGAAGTTTCATGAGGTTGGCTGTTTTCTGTTGCTTTTTAAAACTTTTCTAATTACAGTTTTCTCATTTGCTTAAATGGGTATAATACTACCTATTACTATGGAATTTTATGGAGATTAAATGTGCTAATAAGTGAAAAGCAATTATTACTATGACTGGCTCAGGTTAAACATTTAGAATATTTTAACTGTTACTATTAATGTTATTCATGTATATTCAATCAAGTTATTAAATTTTCTAAGCCTCAATTACTTTATCTATCAAATGGTTCCCATAATAAATTAGATGTAATGTTGATTTCCTTGAAGTGCTATGATAGTCACATTAGAAACATATAAATATCTTAGCATATTATATAGTACAAAATGATCGTGGGAAAATGTTTATTTTCTGTAATCAACAATTAAAATACAAAAAATATATATATTTTTCATATGAAAGCACTGGCAGGCTTCAAATTAAATGCAATATATTTCTATTTTATTATTCACCTGAGTTGGAGTTAGCAACAGATCCTGCCTGGAGTAATTGTTCAGATCAGTGGTCTATGGCCAAGGACAGAAGAAATGAGACTTTTAATTAATACAGAGTGGAAACCAGAGAGATATAATAGTTGAGGCATCTGCTAAACTATAAATCTGTGAATAGAAATGACCCTTTGACTGCAATTCAATACTTGAAAATTATGGATGCAACATGAAGTTTATCTCAAATAAAACATTCTTATTTAACTTAGAATGTAAGCCTACCATGCATCAATGCATGTACAAATGAATTTTATCATCAGAGAATTTACGAAAATGAGGCTTAACATATTTTATTCAATTTATGCATTCATCACCTAAACATCCAATAAAAGGATAGTAGATAACTCTTTTTTTTTAATTCAAACGCTTGACTACTAAGAGAATGAGAATGAAGATATTTACACATGAGAACAGTCAATACATATTTGAAAGATTTTTAGCAGCTATGTCAGTGTTAATTTTCTTAATAGAGAATCAGAAATAAAAAAAATATAGTGTTTTAAGAAAAAAATGTGGATTAACCCAGAATTAGCCCATGGAGTCTCAGGAATTAGAGGCAGTGATATGTGATGGTTGAAGGATAAATGAGCAACAGTTAGTCTTCTGACTGTACTATTCTTCCCAATGTCGGTCTTGATGCAGAGATACTAGCCACAGAGAAAGACTGGGAGAAGCTTAATCATAAAGAGAAGTGCTTAAGTGCATTTCTACTTGCTGAAATGTGAGATTCATCTTACCCAGAATCTCCCTCTGCTATTTAGCTCTCACGTTTCTGGCAGCCAGATTTATTGAGCCCAAGTTGGAGATCTGGAGTTTTGTTTGTTTGTTTTTGCAAAATGGAATACTTCCAAGGAAAAAGATTTTAATTCTCTCCCTTCATCCTCTAATGAATTGCACTGGTTGACAAATACCAACCACCACTGAACCACAGCTAACTAGAGAGCATTCACTGATTTCTCAATATGAAAAATAATCCAAATATCAGCAGATACTTAGAGGAGGGAATCTTCTATAAGCTGGAGCTCAAAACAAAGAAGACAAAGGAAAGAAGCAAGAGGAAATAAACATAGGTTTGAGAAGAAAATCATAACCTCATATCACTAGCAACACATAACATTTTCAGAAAAAGTCAAAATACATATTTCAACTAAGAAATATGAAGAAGATGCTATATACAAGAAACAAAATAAGAGTTCTGGGAAATTAAAAAATAACTATACATGTCTTGGGTGATAATGTCAAGGAACTCACTCAGAAAGTGGCACAACGATAATCAGGGAAAGACATCAAGAATCATATACAAAGATGTTCATTGCAGTGCCTTTTTCAATAGAAGATATTAGAAACAACGCAAATGATTAAATATAGTGTAGAGTCACACATACATGCATGTACACACACACATGCGCACACACAACATATGGATAAAAACATACTTTCTAATGGCATATGACAACCCCGCACAGAGGAACTGAAAAACCCATGAAACACGTGTAACTGTTAACAACGGTGTCTGATATGTGTTTAGGATATAAGGTAACAAATGGTTTTATTTTTTTTTACTTATCTTCATTTTTTAAATTGTAGATAATTAATGTACACTGTGCTTACCTAAACAATCTTACATATAAAATAACAATAGAAACATTTTTGTCACTTCTAGATTTCGTATGCCCTTTACTAATTCTGCTAATCTCTCCTTTGTCTACAAAGGCAGTGTAAATTTATTGAGCACTTACTATATGCAAGATGTGCTAAGCACTGAGAGGAACAGTGTTCACCCAATATGCCAGCTTTTGCTCACATTCTGGAAGAGAAGGCAGCTAAAAAAAAAACATAAACCTAAAAAGAACATCATCTTATCAAAGGTGCTTAGATGGAAGACATAGGTTTATAATAGATATCAACTGGATGGTCAAGAAAGTCTTCTCAAGAAAAACTGAGAAATTAGATTATGGAATCACACTAAGAAGTGCTGAAGAAGGAAAAGGAACTGCAGAATTAACCTCCTAAGTCAGGAAAGTCTCAAAATAATCCAGAATCAAAGTAAAGGAAGAAACATAATTAGCAAAGAGAAGATAAGCAGGTGTTAAAAGAAAAGAAAGAAAGAATGAATGAACAAACGAACGAACCGGGAGAAACTACAGAAAATTCTTAATTGTCCACCTCCTCTCAATTTAACCCAAGATTGATATGATACATTTTATATATTTTGAAGATCATTCTGGTTCTCTGGTGGTACATGAACGAGAAGATGAGAGAGCAAAACCAGGAAACGTTGAGAAATCACTGCATTACCCACGTAAACAGGATGGCAGGCTCACTACTCCAGCTACCCCTCACAGATTAATGGTTTCTATTCCTGGGAGACCTGGTTCATCATAAGGAGTCAGAATGGAATGCTGCAACAGAGATCTCCTGTTCCAGGTTCTGTTTTAGAAGGAGAGAACACAGGCTGCTTTGAAGGAGACTGCAGGTAACAGGGACACACATGGGAAACTGCTACCCGGAAACACAGAGCTTCTTGATCGCTAAGTGTATATCAAATTTTGGTGATGATGTTAAGCAGCACAGATCCAGGAGCTGAGAGGAAACACTGTAAACGCAGGACTCTGTTTTCCCTTTCTAATATAAGCCTATCTTTTCATTGCATTCTTATTCTTATTCTTATTCCTATAAGATCAATGCTACCTATGCAACAGAAACATTTAAGATGTTTTAACACAGATTTGAAGGACCCATGCTAAGACCTATTGAATCTGATTCTCTAGTGCTAAACCCCTGGATGCTGGATTCCGGCACACTCACCACACGTACTTCCCAGGTGGTTTGCTAAACTGGCAGATATGGGAACTGTTCTTCCTGGCCGGATGGCAGCAAGCTGCCTTGACACAAATTACTCATGGGCCTTCAATTTTTTTTTTTTTTTTAAAGTTTCAACAGACAGAGTTATGGCAAACCAATGCCACGTTAAAAAGTAAAACAGAATTTTAGGGCAATGAAACTACTGTTCTTTCCCTACGATTCTGAATTCCATTTTATTCAGAATTAATTTAGATAATGATCTATGGTATAAAATAGGTAAGAGTTTCCTCATCCAAATGGTAATTCAAAACCCTTAAGAACAAATGTAGTTTCTTTTGAAATTTGCCTATCTGATCCTTAAGAAAATTCAGAAACTAACTTCAAGTAAATGTTTTATTAAAAAGGACACTTTGTAAAGAGGAACAAATGTAGCACTCTTGAAGTCAACATAATCTAGGTCATGACACCCTAGAAATCAAATTATTTATTTTGTGTTTGATATACTGTGCCTTTTTTCTTTTCCTCTAAGTAGTAAGGATTCAAATAGATATTCAGCTGTTCAAGTAGATAAACCATTACTTTAATGCAGGCATTACAGACTACGAAGAGATTGATAATTCTTGGTCCTAGCCATCAAGGGGAACACAGTAGAGCATAATCAAAAGACAGTTCCTACCTTACTGTTCTCTGATTCTAAAATTTTAATATTGTTGCATGTCCTGGGAAAATCACATGCTCTCTTTCAGTCATTTCAATATATAAAATGAAAGTGGAAGAGAACAAATGTCCATTTAGTCATTCTATATACAAACACTGTGCTTGGAGGTTTATGCGTGCTATATCATTTAACCTCTGCAAAAATGCAATATGGTAGTATTATTCTAACAATCTTTCATATGAGGAAATTGAGTCTTAGTGTGGTTAAATTATTTGGTGAAGGTCATGAAGAACATAAAAAAAAATCCACTTTGGTCTAATTGCATGGCTTATGCTTTTCTCCGCTATGTCAAATTATCTTCCAAAATGAGTTCTTTTTTAATTTTCTTTTCTGTAGAATTAACTAAAGGCCTTCATATTAAATTCTAATGCTCCATAGGGCGCATAAAGGACAAAGTCTCACGTGTTGTTTATGATTTCTGCTTTAGTGCAGACCTACAAATAGAGCCACACACCGGCCAGAGGAAAGATACGGTGACAACTTCTGCAAAGGAAATCCTAATTCACTGTACATTATGAGGAATCATGGAGTGCTGAATATTAGGGTTAATCTATTCATGGGATGGTAAATAAGTTTTATCCCTGTGGCAACTCTAATCCATAAATAGAGATTTCCAGGAGCTATGTGTGAGAAAGTATCTAAAATTGTTGATGAGATTTAGCAGAAAAGGTTACCAGGATCAATTTGCAAATTCTAACATGGAGGCAGTAGGTGGGAGGGATGACGTTTATTCTAGTCATTTCCAGCTCTTTATTGTATTGGTGTTAAAAACAACACAAGAGCTTATGGAGCTGCTTATACTAAGCCCCAGTTCACCTAACCAAGACTTAATTACAGTGTCAGCGCTCCCAAAAATGGAATCTTAAACCAGTCAATCAGGAATCAACTGATCATCAGTAGTTAAGTAAACTGCCTGATAGACCCCTGCCATCCTTTAAAGGAAATTTACATTGCAATAAGTAACTGGCTTTTTTTGCAGCCTGACTTCCTTGTTCCCACTCCCTTCTGCCTATAAAAGTCTTTCATTTTGTACAGCTCCTTGGAGCTCCTTTCTATCTGCTAGATTAGATGCTGCTCAAATCATGACTCATTGCATAAAGCCAATGAGATCTTTAAAACTTACTCAACTGAACTTTTATTCTTTTTTTTCTTCTTTTTTTTAAAAATATCAACAATATAACATTTTTCTTCTTCCAAAAATCCAAATATTTTAAGTTTCACGTGTCTCAGTTTCACAGCTGCCCTCCCTCCCTGGACCATTCCATTAAACGATATCTCATCTCATAGGTTTTGTTTCATGAATCAATCATTGCTCAACATAATATTACATATTTATTTGTTTTCTTATTTACTGTTTAACTCTGCTAGAAAGTAAGCTCCTTAAGGACGAGGACAAGGAATCCATCTAGTTTATTCTACTGCTTGAATCTCCAGCAATTACAATAGTACCTAACTCATATATTTAACTTTGTATCTTAAAATAACTATAGACTCAAAAGAAGTTGAGAAGAGCACTGCAAAGCCATTCTGTGTACCTGTAACTCCGCTTTCCCTAATGCTAATATCTTACATTACAATAGTACGTTATCATAACAGAAAATTGACAATGTGGACATTAAACAATTAACTAGACTACTGATCTTACAGAGATTTCACCAGTTAAGAAATTAACGAATTTCCGCATGCCTTTCTGTAGAGCTCTATGATATTTAATCACATTTACAGATTTTAATAACTACCACAATCAAGATACAGAATTATTCTTTCATCTTGAAGTACCCTCCTGCTACTTTATAATTATACCCTCTCTTCCCTGACTACTTGTCATCTGCTGCCATTTGCATTAAGGTTCTCCAAGGAAACAGAACCAACAAAATATACATATATATGTAAACATGTTATATAATTATATGTAATAATAGAAGATAAATGTATTATAGGATATATGTATTATAACCAATAAGATATATATGTATACATAAATATGGATCATATATGCATATATATACACACACAAATATATACATGTATATATATATAAATAATATTATGAGAAATTGGCTCACCTGATCATAAAGACTAAGATCCATGATATGCCATTTGCAAGTCGGAGACCCAGAAAAGCTGGTGATATAATTCCAGGCTAACAAAAGGGTAGCTGATGGTGTAAATCCCAGTCCAAGGCCACAAGATCAATGCCTCAGCTCAAACGTACAGGAAGGAAGCAAAAGGGGTGTATATCCCTCCTTCACCTTTTGTTCTTTTCAGGCGCTCAAAGATTGGATGATGTCCACTCATATTAGGGAGGGCAAACTACTTTACTGAGTCCATTGAGTCAAATGTTAATTTCATCTGGAAACATGACACCCAGAAGTCATGTTTAATCTCAGCCTCACCCCCCCTTGTCAAGTTGACACACAAAATTAACCATCACACCATCTCTGTAATGTCATTTTGAGGGTGTTATATAAGTTTAATCATATTCATTTAACCATATTAATTAATTTTGAGACTGGTTGTTTTCACATAGCTTAATACCCTGGAATCCATCCAAGTTATTATGTGTACCAATAGTCTATTTCTATGAATTGCTAAGTATTTTCCATATTTGCGTGAATCGTGTCATCAAATAAATCCCACTTTCTATGATCTATGATGCATCTTTTAAAAACATGTAAAAATATTTGCAATGTTACCACTTGGTATTAACACATTAACCGGCCACTACTCTTGACAAGGACACTGTCTATCCTTTAGCAAGTGGTAGAAATTCCTAAAAGGAAACTTTGATTGACTTTGCTATCAGCTGCTAACTAAAGGAAGTTCCTTCATCTTAATGCTTCAATGTGTATAGTTTTTCAATTCTTCCCAGAGTTGACATACATCAGTGTCAAACACATTGGAACACATTTTCTATTTATATCCTCCTGCTTTCTCTTCCCTTCCTGTTTCCTGATTAGGCTACTTTTTAAGTGGATTGAAAGGGAAAGAAAATGCTCACTAAACTGGTAATGCACTTTTATTTTCTCTGTTTAAAACACACCTCAAATTTTTTTCTTGTTACAAATACATAGTAAGAGGGACAATCTCCGGAAGTTAAGATTCAGTAAATAAGAAGAGAGACTCTGGGATGTAAATTTTAACGTGCTCTTCCAGACTCATATTCTGAGAAATATTGGAATTATTCAAGAAAGCAAGCAAAAACAGTAACAAAACAAAAACAAATTGACAAAACACTTAGCACTGAATGATAAACACAAAACTGTACAGGTTAAATGCTTTTAAGCTAATGATTTTCAAACTTCAATTAGTAAGTTATTTTGGAGGGGTATCAAATAATTTTTCCAAGTTTCTTCCTCCCCCAACCTTCCCAGTATTAGGAACATCACTCATGACATTTTAGCCTGCTGGTACATCAATAAGAAGAAAAATTGCAACCATTTACCAAAAAATAAAGAGATAAAGCCATCCTAAAAACGAAGAAAGATATTTGAATTGATAGTTATTAAATAGTGTTTCCTGTCTTACCATACACCTGTCACCTTAAATACTGCTCCCAAGAGCTCTTTGGGGTTCACATTATTTTCCCTACCATAAACCAGTAAAATGAGGTTTAGAGATATTATATAATTTGCCTAAGAGCCTCAAGCTAGGTGGAGGCAATTCTGGAATTGCAACATGAACTATCTGGACATAAGCCTTGTATTCCTTCTTCTTTACCAAGGATACTTATGCAAAGGCCTGCTCTCTAGAAAAGAAGACTTAAAATTTTCTGGGTAAAATTCTGTAAAATTTCTGTGTAAAATTCCAGAATTAAAAAAAAAAAAGACAGAGAGAGAAAGAAAACGAAAACAACATCTGATCATTTAAAAAAAGCCAATAAAATAATAAAAAGTTATTGTCAAAAGATAAGAATTTTTTAAAAGGCCTAAATGGAACACAGGAGGTTTGACTTCATGCCTTCTATTAGAAGTTATTTGTGACATTTTTTAAAGACAGTAAGGAAGTCTTTAATGAAGAGGGAGCTGGTATAATGTGGTTAGGTGTAGGGAAGACAGATGAGTTCAGTTCTGGATATAATAAGGAAAAATGGGCAATTACAGCCAAGCGGGGGAGAAGGGCAGGAAGATGGAAAATTACTAAGAGATAGGGTAATTCTTGGTGAAACTGCTCTAACAGAGTTTTTGCAGAGAGCAGGTCACACAAAGGGTGGGGGATTTTTGTGCAACTGGAGTAACTGGGCCAAGGACAGGATCTAAGGTTGGGGTCTAGTAAGAAAAAGGGCTCTGTTTCGTCATCTGAATAATAAAGCACTAGGCCTAGCTAATTGCTAAGTTTTTCTAGAGGGTGCTCATTTCTTTTGATATTGGAAATGCACTCAATCAAGATGTATTTAATATTAAATTAATCCCCTTACAGAAACAGAATGGTAGAGAATTCAGCATGACCTTTATTTTCCAGGGAGAGGTATGTAGAGAAGTTGAGGAACTTGGCTAAGATTCAGAATTGGAAAAGGATTCAGTATTGTAGGACCATGGGGAAATATAATATATAAGTATGTGTGTGTGTATGTATGTATATATTTATATATATACACACACAGATACATATATGCACACATATATACACACACACATATAGCCTCTTATTTCTACCACCCAAGTTCCTAGAACATTACATGCCTTATTTATCAGTTCAGGGGTCAGAGATCAACTTCGTTATCTCTGTCCCACTTAAACATAGTCTGGCTTACCATCTCACAAGATACTGAAAAGAACTGGTGAAGAACTTCTCTTCAGAGATTCACTTTTCCTATTTACACAATTATTCACTTATTTTCCAAATATGCTTGAGAAGCAAGAGAAGGTCAAAACACAAGAAAATTAAAACACACCCAAAGTAGAAAGAACGTATAATGCATAACCACAGAAAGAGAAAGACACTGAAAATATAACAAACTGAAAGCACTGTATATCAATTAAACATCAATAATAAATATATACAAATAAATAAAAGAAAAAAAGCAGTTTGGATTGAAAATACAGCATGTATTTGAAAATAAATGTGTTATTTGTCTTAGCAAAAAATATTTCTTGCTTCCCATTAATTTCAGTATGCAAACTTAATTGTATGGCATTCTAGATTTTATAATCAGGCCCTATCTTTTGAGAATAAAGTCTCCAAATAAAATACAATGAGAAACAAAGTAGCAAAATGGCATAGCATAATGTGTATAATCCTGAAATAGATCAGTCAGTATCCAAATATACCCCCCAAAATTGTGAGCTCTTGGACATGTTATGTAACTCTATCTCAATCTGCATCAATGTACAGATTCCTCATCTGTAAGATGGGAAAAATTAAGAATATTTTAATTGTGTGAAAGAGCAGTGGAGAGTCAGACCGAATGATCTCATTGTGAGTTGTTACCGTGTGTGTGTGTGTGTGTGTGTGTGCTCGCGCGCATGTGTGCTAATCTAATGACTGCTGGAATTATAAACACCTTTCTCTTGCTCTTCTGCAGTGCAAGACAGATTTCTTGGGACATGATTTGCTTGATAAACACCAAATTTCTCTCCAGTGGGCTGTCTCAAAGTATACAGTTGAGAGGGGGGCGAGTTTTATATATAGTTAATAAAAACTTCTGCACATTCTGCAATTAACTTATGATTTGCTAAAGTGATATTTTTATATCCATCTCCAGTTCTCCTGTGTCTTATTCCAATACTACCTCTAAATATAAGATAGAAGAGAGTTTCGTACAACCCACAGGAAGCACTACCATCTTCATCTAAATATTTCTATGAAGATTAACTGTATGAGAATATAAAAATGCACTCAAAACAGCACTGGTTCATGCTAGGACTACAAAGATGGTTATGACTTAATAAACACTTAGCAATACCAAATTCTGTCCATTTTCCCAAGATATCACACTCTTATGCACCTATGCATATTCATACATATGATTTTTCTCACCATTTTAAAATTCAGTATTTAAATTCTCCTTCTTCATCTCATTACATTTTATAATCAAGTCTATTTGTAAGGAAAAAATACATATGAGTTTGTACAAATAGGGAATGTTTGATTAAAGGGTCAAAAGTACAAAATCACATACTGTGGCCTCCTTCTCTCCCACTCTCTTTCACACACACACACACCCACACACACGCACACACACACGCACACGCACAGAGAATTCTCTTTTTATTGGCTGGGTGCCTGCTCAATTCTCCTTTCTAGAGGTGATAGTTCTTGCTTATTTTAGCTTGGTTATCTCTTATAACTTACCTTGAATGTGGATATGGATTCCCCTGATGTATACAAATCCATAATCTACCAGTTGTATCAGCCTAACTTCTCACAGCTACCTGTGTCGGTAAGCATGTGTGTACGTGTATCTGTGTGTATGTGTGTGTGCATGCACTATGTACTTGATGGATACTTTGGAAAAGAAAATACATTTTTCAATAAAAATTCTATAGTAAGATCAAGGACACTATGAGCCATACACATTTTTAAGCACCTTTCTTTAATTATAAATTCCATACAACAAAATTCCCTAATTTACATGTGCAATGTAAATGTACAGTTGGATGGATTTTGACTGAGTGTAGTCCTGAAATAAGCTATCATAATCAAGACTTAGAACATTTTCATTATTGAAAAAGTTCCTTGCTGTTTCTTTGTACCCAAGTCTCACCACTGACTCTTCACTCACTTCGCACAGCAACTACTGCTTTGTAATAATAATGCCCAGTACCTCTGGGCTTTGGGTTTAACTATAGCAGTAGATATAGAGTGGTAGCTCACTATGGTTTTAATTTGCAATTTCCTAACACTATTAATTTTGACCGTATTTTCATGTTCATATTTGCTTTCGCATACATTCTCTGGCTATGTATGCATTTGAATCTTTACCCATTATTAATAGATGGTCTTTCTTCTAGGAATCGAAAATTTAAATCATACCTTTTTCACTGTAGTAATGGAATAAAATAGCTAAACAAAGTCAGAAAGAGATAAGGGCAATATCACCTTCCTTGACTTTCAAAGACGTGACTTCAAATATTAAATTGAACTTTCTGTTAGGGTTTAAGTTTCACATTTCATGTTTCACTGAACACTGTTCTACACGTTCACAGGCGTGTGTTGGTATGGAGGGTGGAAGCAGCAGGTAATGCATTTTTGTTGTTTTAAGCTGATAATGTTATAGTAGTTAGTTATGCCACAATAAAAAACAAATTCCAGCAAGACAGAATTCTTATTTGTTTGGATTTTGCAGGTCATAAAGTCCCGTTGCAACTATTCAACTTTGTCATCATAGTGCCATATCAACCACAGACAATATATAAATGAGTATTTATGGCTATATTCTAATAAAATTTTATTTATAAATAACATTGTAAATATAGGTAGCTCGTGGGCCATAGTTCTCAGACTCCTCATCTAGGAAATCTATAGGTCGATAGATACTGTTAAGGAATTTTTTCATTAACCCAATGAAAATGGGAAATAATTGGATGGTTTTAGCCATTTTACATTTTAAAGATCAATTCTGCCTAAGATTTTGATAATGGACAACAGAATGGAGTAAACCAAAGTGAAAACTGTAGAGTAATTTGTTGATTATTGCAGTTGGTAGTTTCTGCTAAGAGGATGATGGTTACAAGGATGACAGAGAAGGGAATAAGTCAATCTGTGTGTGTGTGTGTGTGTGTGTGTGTGTGTTTCCATGCACATGCATAAACCTTCCCTTAGAAATTGTATATTTTTGACATTTTTGGTCTGTGCAAATAAACAGATTCTGAAATATTTGTAATATAACTGTAAAGAAAGCGGCTGAGCTTTATCTATGAGAATGACATCAGAGTGATTAAACGATTATTTACTGTACATAGTGGATTTACATGAGTTATAGGGAAGATAATAGCTCTACTGATAGAGTGATTTAATGTCCTCTTCCTAACAACTTGCAAAACATTATGAGATAGTGAGAATGATAACACCAGAGGCATTTTGAAACTGTCTGAAATTGATCACTGCTAGACAATAGCTTCCTTTTTGCCTTGCTCTTCACAGACAGTGCTGTTTGAAATACTATTTTTGAAAGCCTTTTTATTGGAATGCTTTCTTAGGAACTGAATGGTCTCTTATATAACAAAGCATCCAACCCCTTGACAGACACATAGTAGGCATTAAGTAAAAGTTAGTGGACTCAATCTAATTTAGCTGAAATGAAGTCATTTTTATATTAGGTCTATGTTTAAAACACTAAAGCAAAGTCCAGAATTCTGGTAAAGGCCATATTATTTAGAACCCAATATTACTTTTCTTAACAAGAAAATATAAAAGGATTTGAAAAAAACTGTTGGGAGACATTTCTCCATGTATTTCTAAAACTCCTACATGTGCTTCTGAGTACCACAACTCAATGCCCTGGTCACTCATTACCTGGGCTGTTTCTCAGGGTTGTGCTTCTAACAAGTAATTGAGGGGCAACATCTCCCTGAAGAAGGAAGGTTTACATATTTCCTGCTTGCTATAAAATGGTAGGTTTCTTAAGCTCACTGCTCCTCTATTAGAATACAACCCTTGTTGGGGCGCATGGGTGGCACGGCGGTTAAGAGTCTGCCTTCGGCTCGGGGCGTGATCCCGGCGTTATGGGATCGAGCCCCACAGCAGGCCTCCGCTATGAGCCTGCTTCTTCCTCTCCCACTCCCCCGCTTGTGTTCCCTCTCTCGCTGGCTGTCTCTATCTCTGCCGCATAAATAAATAAAATCTTTAAAAAAAAAAATACAACCCTTGTTGTATGGGGGCATCTGTCAAGGCTTTCTACATGGGATTGGGGGGCAAGAGGAAATGATACAAATATGATGAGAATCATCTTACTTACTGTGCCATGTATGACAGAATCCTTTGTCTCTGACCAAGGAGTTTCATGTCTTCTGCCAACATCTATGAAAAAGTATCAGGCTTAATTTATTAGATTGTAAGCTGGGATAATCAAATCCCAGTCCTGAGAAAAATGCTTTAAGCTTCAGATTTTGCACAAATATTCCAGACTTATTACTTCTATTATACACTCTCACATATGCACAAAAACACACATAAATAGGTAAGTCAGCTTTATTATTCATTTCTTATTAAATTTCATCATTGTGAAATTTAAAAATTTTTATGCTAATGACATTTTCCCACATATTTATGAAATAGCGTCAATGTTAATGATGTAAATGATTACAATTTTGTCATTTACAAAGTACTTTTTAAATGCTTTTGATCATCAAACTGTAAGGCACATGTAGAGTATACTATTATTACAAATATAAATGAAAAGTTATTATTCAGAAGGTTTCTACAATTTTCTCAAATCAGTGTACTGTTTAAAACCTAAGTCCAATACTTATGATTTGGAATTGTCCGTTCTAATGTACAAAATATCATTAAAAAATAAAGGACACTAAAAACTACGTTATTCCAAGGTGACTTCATTCATCTACATTTCTCCAAACTCACTGTATGATAAGCATATACCTTTAAACAGTATATATTCTGTGTGTGTCTATGTACATAAGTTTGTGTATGGAAGAGGAAGAGAGAGACTAAGCAAGTGCACACATGCATAGTACATATTAGGTATGATGAGGATAAATGGTTAGATACCTGAATTTATTTTATAGTGCTACCATGTTAATTTTTTCTTGGTTGTTAGACTCAAACATATTTATTGAAATAATTTGAGAATTTTAATTATATTTTCAGTGTTTGAGTTGAGGATAGAAAGGAGAACAGGGTAGGATCAGGAATGAAATTGCCTGAGAATCATGAGCTCATATAGATATCTCAGTATCAATTTTAGACTAAACCAACCTCAAATTCTTCTGTTTCCTTGGGAGAAAAAAAATCATAAAACTTATTTAAAGTGCCTATGCAGGGGTCCCTGCATGGCTCAGCCAATTAAGATGCTGCCTTCAGCTCAGGTCATGATGGATCAAGCCCCACGTCAAGCTCCTTGCTCGGCTGGGAGCTTTCTTCTCTCTCTGCCTTCTGCTCTCCTTCCTTGTACCCTCTCTCTCTCTCTCTCTCTGATAAATAAATAAAATCTTAAAAAAAATAAACTGCCTATGTATATGTTCATACATAGCCTGTAGAGCCCTGAATACCTTGTTTCTGGTTTATTAATAAACTCTGTATGGTCTTTATTGTGATAGCCTTGGATTCCTTCTTGACACAGTCATTGGAATTGTCAGTTGTCAAGGCTAAGAGACAACTGAAGGAATAAGTTGATGAACTACTCTAGGCCAGAGAGAAATATTTACTCATCGTTCAGTTCTTGGTGCCTAGATAGCACTGTGCCTTGACAAGAAGAAGGCGCGCGCGCACACACACACACACACACACACACACACACACACTCATAATGTACATAAAAAGAGAAAGGAGAGAGTTAGAGAAGAGTAAAAGAAGAGGTCAGGGAAACTCTTCAAGTTCTTTGATGAAGCAAGCATGAGTCTTAAACAACCTTTGGATGGATTCCTCTGACAATGAAAACACACCATGATCAGAAAATAATAACTACAGAAGAATTATACAACTACATAATTACAAGGAGGAAGGGAGCAGTAGAAAGCAGTTAAGTAGGTTAGGGTAGGGAGGGCAAGTTACAAAAAAAATAAGAGAGGGGCTAAAAAAGAATTAAGTAATTAGGTAAGAAAAAATGGAAAAGAAAATAAGAAGAAGGGTGGAGAGGGAGAAGAAGAAAGGTGGAGAGAGAAGCTGGGAAGAAGGGAAGGAAGGAAGGAAGGAAAAAAGGGAGGGAGGAGAGAAGCAAGGAAGGAAAGAAGGAAGGAAGGAAAAGAAAATTCAAACTTACTTATGCCAGCCTCACTTTCTTTCTATATGATTAGTAAACCGACTAGAGATTCCATGTGAAATTTACAACAGGAGAGGAGAAAATGGCTGTTTTTTATATACTTGACTTAAACATGCCTGCCCTTTAACTGGCAGCCACTGCATATTCCCCTGAAAGCACCTGGAGAGGGTGCCTGTAGAACACCAAAAGGGTGGTGGGAAAATATGACGTGTGACACCAGGGCAAGATCTGATCCTCAACAAATGAAATCTGTCAGCCATCTCCTCAAAGGCTGCCACCTTTCATATCCCTGCTTGGCTGCGCTAGCTTTATACAGAGACTTATTGTATTATTCAGCTGGTTTGATTTCCCTTTTTATGACAACCCTCCCCTGGAGACCATCCATCTCTTTACAATCTTGGAGAATAACTCTAACTGAATGATATTTCAATGTAATTTATAACTCTGTACTGTAAAAACAAATAGGGGTTGTTTCTTAACACTGGAAAGAATGCTAATGGCTAGTCCTGGGCCACTATTACTTTGTATGAAATTAGTACCAGAACAATTAATGAATTTAGATGGGCAAATTGAATGGGAATGGAAGATAAAAGAAAAATTAAAACAAAGCAAAATAAAACAAAACAAACAAAAAAGCAAACAAACATAAACATCCAGAATGAAAAAATGGAAAGACTAAGCTTTAGTTTTCTAAGGTCATTATTACAAATTTTGTATCCATAAACTTCACAGGCAGCTGGGAAGAATGCATAAATAATCTATGAGGCAGGGTTCTTAACAAAGTTGTAATAAACAGAATCCAGAACTGTATCATTTTAAAAACACAAGAAACCTTAAAATGGACCTATTCCATTGGAAGCCCCAAGCGGCTAAGATTTCAATTCTCCCCAAATTTATCTGTAGATTCAAGACAGTTCCAATTAAAAGAAGAGTAGGCTTTTGTTATTTTGTTTGTAGAAGCTGAAAAGATTATCCTCAACTTTATATGGAAACACAAACACTCTGAAAATAGCCAGGACAGTCTTGCAGAGGAAATGATTCAAGGGCTTACAGTACCTGGTTTTCAGATCTCTTGTAGAGGTACAGTAATCTAGAAAGTATGGGTGGCCGTAGTGACACCAACGATGCCCGCCAGCCTGCTTTTCCCTCCACGGTTACTTTTGGCTCCCAGGAGTAATTTAGCGCAGGGATGCCCCTCTCCCAAAACCGCCCCTGCTGCCCACCTGCCTGGAGCACACCTGTGCTGGCCCCCATTGCACCCCCTCAAAATCAGTACCGCTTTGGCTTTGGAACGTGTACAAATACAGTCACTTGATTGACATCAAAATCATCAAAGTAATCCAAAGTGCAAAGGAAAATATTTCAGATAAATGATACTGTAATATGATTGAGTATATAACTAAGTGTGGAATTTCTGGGTCATCAGATATGCTTAGCTTGTAAGTAACTGCCAAAGAGCTGCACAAAGTGACTGTATCAGACTTGTTAATGCCCCTCCTTATTACCAATATTTAGTACTGTCTGCCTAGTTCACCACACAGGCTTTCTGGTAGGTGGAAGATGCTATCACATTGTGGTTTTGATATGCATTTCCCTGACGACTGATGAGGTTGATAACCTGTCCTAGACTCCTTAGCCCTTTGAATCTCCATGTGTATCAAATGCCTGCCTAGATGTTATTCCTACTTTATAATTGGATCATCTGTCTTTTTCCTGATTGATTAGTAAGTGTTCTTGTATATATTCTGAATATAAGATTCATAATGTGAATATCTTCTGTTGTTCTATTGGGTTGTTTGGTCATTCTCTTAATGGATCCTTTGGATAACTGAAGTTCTGAATTTTAATATAATCCACTACACACATTTTTACTTCTTTAATGTTTAGCACTTTTATAGTCCTGCTTTTTTTTTAATTGCCTGCTTCAAACAAATCATGATATTCTCTTATGTTTTCTCTAAAAGATTCACTGTCATCCCTTTCATATTTCATTCTACACTATATATGGAATTGATATTTGTTTATAATGTGTGGTTGATGGTTCTTAAACTGCTCAACCATTCCCACATAGAGGGCAAGGAAAGACTGAAAAAAAAATGCAGACCTCCCCAACTGGCAGGTGGGTGTAATAAGCAAAGGAACTTACATAGGAGCCTTGTTTTGAGTGGCAACAACACAAGTAGATCTCACCTTCTGCTGGCTGGAATCTTAAGAGTTTGTACACAGGCCCTAACAAGGTTTGGGTTACATATTCAGTCCAGATGACCTCATGGCTATGTCCCTGAACCAGCTCTTGCTATGAAAACGGTTGGTGGAATATATATTCCAAGGACAGGGTAGAGGGCAAGGGGCCTACTATTGCCCAAGTTCTGCATTCAGGTCAAGTAGTGGTTATGTCCTCTCAATGACATTCTCCAACAGAGAAGATTTTTTTCTTTCTCATATAATTTTCCATTGACCCAGCACCATTTATTGAAAAGGCCTTCCTCATTGAACTTTAGAGTTATTTTTAGAGAAGGATATAAGAGGTCAGAAGTGAAGGGTACTGACTTTATCTAGTAGTACATCAACATATGACTTTATCCAAATAATTTAAAACTTCATTAAGCCATGAAATAATGTTAGTGTACTTCAAGGCATGTAAGTTATGCTTCTGTACAAAAGTAATGGTAAATGTGTATTGGTATTCATGTAATATTGGCAAAGATGCTTTAAGTTAATGGTACATGTCTTTCAATTCTCTCAGGTTATATAAGGATAAACAAGGTGCCTCTAAGTTGTTGAAAAACAGAGTTAATAACTTGATAAGGCTTAGTAAAGCTTTTTTGATGTAATTCCCAGAAATTAAGGAAAATAATGACTCCACTGACTAGGAAATAAATTCGTTTGCAAAGCAGATGGTTTTCAGTACTTTTCTTTGACAAAATTATAGGTGCCATACTGGAGGTGTCTACTGACAGATCACTGAAAACATTTTGGTGATGGAGAATTACGAATTTTTTTGAATTGCAGTTTGGAAGGAGTTATAGCACTGAGTGATTTTTACCTGGCAAAACTCTTTGTTATTCCCTTCTACTTATCTGTGCACATGGAGTACTCAGAAGTTATCTTTGTTTAAAAAAAAAAGATGTAACTGGTGTTGGTCTCTTTCTCATTCTACCAATAAGAAATATTCTGTGAATAAATGCTCTAATTGATAAAAAGCCCCTTTCGTGTTAAGAATCCAATTTACCAAATATGTATATGTTTAATGAGTTGATTGCAAATTATACTAATATTAATTGCAATATAATACTAATCCAATTAATTTTAAATACTTAGTGACTATCAGCTACCAGATGCTATAATATAAAATGTGTTTTAATGCATAATTTATAAATATTTTGCAGATGCATTTTATTATAAAGTTGTGTGATATGGTAAAAAAAAAACACTTTCAGGGATAAACTTTTGGAAGATAATGAAATAAGTTCAAGAAGAAAGAAAGGGCTTAAAATCTGTTACAGAACAAATATCTTGCAAGTTTATAAAATGATAATGGTATGATATTGTGATTTATAATAAGAAGTACAGTAGCCCCCCCTTATCAAAGGGGTGTATGTTCCAAGACCCCCAGTGAAAGCATGGACAGTACTGGATTTACAGTATCCTGTATGTACTGTTTTTTCCTATACATCCATTCCAACGATAAAGTTTAATTTATAAATTAGGAATGGTAAAAAATTAACAGTAACTAATAATAATAAACAATTTTAACACTATACCATATTAAAGTTTATGTGAATGTGGTCTCACGCTCTCTAAAAATATCTTACTACACTGTACTCACCCTTTCTTTCCTGAGCAGCAAGATGATAAGCCACCTGCCTGACGAAATGAAGCGCGGTAGATGACGCAGCTTTGTGACGTAGGCTTCCTGATGTAGATTTAGGTTGCTATTGACCTTCTGATGATTCGTCAGGAGACTCTTAGCTTCCAGATAGCGGTTGACCTCGGGAACTGAAACTGCGAAAGCGAAACCACAGATAAAGGGACAACTGTATATATCTGGTCTTTGTCCCCATTTCTGGCATAGAGTTCCTCAGGTACTTGGAATTTCTTTAGTGTGGAGAGTAATAAAGCCTCTTGTTATGTTTATGAAATAACTTACAGACCTCCTTTAAGGATGAGTGCTGGTGTGCACAGGAAAGAACCCTATGATTAGAGGTTCGGAAAATCTGGTCCCATCCTCCATCTTCATGGTCAATGATTTTATCAACCATGCCTATGTAAAGAAGCCCTCATAAAATTCCAAAAAGACAGACAGGAAAGTTCCAGGTTGGTGAATACCTGGATATGGGAAGAGGGGTAGCCCTAGAGAGGGCATGAAAGCGTCACACCCTTTTCTCATACCTCATCTTGTGCATTTCTTCCATCTGGCATTCCTGAGTTATATCCTTTTATAATAAACCAGTAATCTAGTAGGAAAAATATTTCTCTGAGTTCTGTGAGCCACTGTAGCAAATTAATGGAAACTGAGGAGAGCCACTGTAGCAAATTAATGGAAACTGGGAACCTCTGATCTATAGCCACTAGGTCAGAAGCACAGGTGACACCTGGGTTTGTGACTGTCATCTAAAGTGGGGTGGGAGGTTGTGTGAGACTGAGCCACTTACTTATGGGATCTGATGCTAGGTCCAGGTAGATACTATAAAAACTGAGTTTAATTTTAGGATACCCAGCTGATACCTGAGAATTGCTTGCTGGGGGTCTGGGAAACCCCCCTCCACACGTTGAAATTGGGTTCATGACTCCAAAAGAGTGGCTATCAACTTGCTATATGACTTCCATTTCTTTGGAATATATTTATAAAAATGACCTAAGTGTCTTATTTTAAAAATTTTCACTATTTAATATATGCCAGGAATTAAAACATTTACAACTATCTCACTTAAAGTTCAATGTTATATGCCTATTTAAATATTTGAGGGAATTGAGGTTTTCAGAATCCTTTTGGAAATTCATGAACAAAAAATGTTTGAAGAGTGTTGTCCAAGAATGTAAAACCAGTCATGCAGACTGTCAGTGCTTGATGGGCACAGAATGCCTGCTCTCAGGCACAATCCTTCCAGGGTTCCTTTGCAACTTTCAGGATGGAGTTCATCCAAGAACAAGATATGCACGATAGGACCTAATTTGCTTCTGCAGCCTCATTTCCTCAATGATATTTTCCACATTCATGTAGATTCATCCCTGAAAACAGAATTTTTGCACTTTTCTAAAAGGACCCTACATATTTCTCAGAAGGCTTTTTATTTCTGCCTCCACTCTAAATGGACAGGCAGAAACTCTTTCTCCTCAAAACTCACCTCAGCATCATCCCATTCTCTGGAAACCCCCCTGGGTGATCACATGAAACATTGTACTTTTGTTAGGATTAGACCCTTACTGAGTTAAGTGTTTTCACTGATACCGAAGCCTATGGATTCCTTCAATGCAGGGTTGTGTGTTTTGTTTTGTTTTTCTTTTTGTCTTTAAACTTTGAACTTTGGAACACCATCTGTTATACAGTATACAAATGAATTTGTAGAATGAATAAACTTAAGAATAAACATTGAATCTACTTTTCTTTTTCAATAGAGGGAAACGAACTCATTTGAAATAACTGAGGAAGATATATCTGGATTATCTGAAATCCTTAACTTTATAATAGCTGAAAGGTAAATCTGTTTTATTTTTAAAATATTAAAGTTATTTACAAAATACTACATAAATGGAACACCTGAGAGACATGTTAATTACAGAATTAAAAACATGACAATTCTATAACTATTACTCCTTTATTTTCTCAGTAATACATCTTCCTAAAGTGTGAATATTCTTCTAAATATGTTGGCATGGCTTCTGCAAACCTGCTGATTGTTAACATTTTGCAGTACAGTGTCTCTTCTGATTATCAGAAGTTGCAACATTGTGGAGTCCTAAATTTCCTGTCTAGTTGGAAAATCTATAATGGAATAATTCAGTTTGCTCATGATGATTAAAATTATTGAGGGCATAAGCAGTAAACCAGAGCAATCCTAAAAGCCAAACAAAGCTAAAAAAAACTGGACAACACCTCTCTATAGTTAGATTTGAGGACTGACTGGCTGATAGATTGGCAAAAGGTTTGGATGCCTGGCTGCCAAGCTGAAAGGAGAGTCTTATTGACTTGCTCAATCATTCCTTGGCTCAGAGATTCAGTGGCTGGTTGACTAGCTGCCTGGCAGACTGACTAGTTAACTTGCAGGCTGACTGGTTGACTATCTGCATGAAGTCCAGCTGACTAGCCAAGTGTCTGATTAAAGAGATGACCAGTTGCTTGGGTGCCTGATGTACGGGCTCAGAGCCTGGTTGGCTGATGGTCTGTGTGGCTGACAGCATGCCTGACAAAATTAATAAATGGTGCACAAGAATGCACTTATTCTGGAGGCGTTTTCAGCTGCATACCAACACTCTCTCAGACTGCAAGATTATGCAAAAATCCTGACCATATTTGTGTTGTCTAGGACTGCACAGAATTCACTGTTCCACTTCAGAAGATATATTGTGCCTGATATATTAAAAGTTCTGATATTAAACATCGAGAGACCATTAGGGAAAAATTAGGGGCTCTGCCTGTGGATAATTTTATGTGATAGAGCAAAAATAAAAATAATCCCTAGGGTGTTTGCTGGAGGTGCAGATGATCATGAGTTAGCTGTTTCCTCAGAATCAGTAGTGTGGGTTTTTTTGTTTTGTTTTGTTTTGTTCCTGGTCCCATGTTAGTGGGCTGGGTAATTAATTTCCTGTGATGACACAGATTTATATAATCAGACCTCACTACATCTCTCAGGTAGTGAACCTTGTAAAAAATAATAATAAATAAGTGATTAAATACAATCCAACTATCATTCATCTTTCCACTAGGGAACTGCTTCTCACTATCCCATGTTCTGATAAGACTACATACTATTCTGCCTTGCCCACTTACCACCTGATGACTCTTGTCCAGACTCTTTCCAAAAAGTATGTGGCAAATGATGAGCCTGGTGATGCAGGCAAAATCACTTATTTAAGAGTCTTAGAAGCTATTTAAGGGGCTTAGACTTTAAACTTAGAGTAATGGAAAATCTTTGATGAGTTGAAGAAGATAAACAACCCGATCAGATTTTTATGCTGGAAGGATAATGCTGGCTATCAAACTTGAAGCAGACAAGACCAGGGTGTGATATAGTTCAAGCTAATTATGATGGGGTTCAAGATATGTCTAATGGCAGTGGGGATATAGAAGAATGGGTATAGAAGGAAAAGTATATGTGATATTGATGAAATATAGAAAATGAAAAATGAGAGAATTGAAAATCAAGAATGATGTCCTCCTCTCCTAAGCGAGATTCAAACCAAGCTTTTAGATTACAAAATCACTGTTCTGTTGTTCCTCCTGCTATCACCTATGATGAATATATTTAATCCATGTTGCATGTTATAACCATTGCAGGATAAGGTTTACATGTATGCTGGAGTAGGTGATGGGGAGAAATAGGCTATGTTTATTTCTAGATTTCCACAATACACCCTTTCTCTGTTCCATAGTGCCAGCAAGATTTGAGGGCTATCTAACTCATACACAAAATTTTCCAAAAGGAACTCAACCACCATTTGTGGCATATGTTCCAAGTGCCAAGCAAAACATTTTAAAACATGCTCCCATTTAATATTCCCAGTAAGCTCATTATATGTGTATATATACATACACACACGGTGTATGTACATATATATGGGAATTTGTTGTGTGTGTATATATATATATATAAATACACACACACATCCCTATTTTTAGACAAAGAAATCAAGTGTATGATGGGATAAATAAATGTGTAAGGAACTGCAGTGTTCATTGTGATAGAGTTTTGATTTAAGATTATTTTGCCTAACTTTGAATCCTGTTCTTTTTCAAAATATCACATTGCCTCCCAGTAAACAAAGCACTTGATGTTATTTTAAGATCAGTAAATTCAAGGGAAAAGAGTTGACCCATATAAAAAAAATCCTTTGAAATTTTCAATTATATATATTTATGAGGAGGCTTGAATAAGGACTAGTGAATAAAGTGTTTTTTCCTCATCTTAAATGATAGTTTCCCAAGTCTTATCCCTTCAAATGGCTTGAGTCATTTCTGTTTGAATGGTTCTTGGCGGAAGGAATGAAAGAGCTTCACGATGACACAGTTCAGGAGTCACTGCATAAATCAGGCAGCATGAATGATCCCATTATCTGGTCATGGATCCCTGGCTGCAAGGAGCTTTTGCTAAAGGTAAATCCACAAATGCATCAACATTGGGAGGACTTTCTAAAAGTCAAGGCCTGGTTCTAATATAAGATGATGGGATGTGTGCGGTGACACAGGACAGATTGGAGTCCTCTGTGGTAGGAATTTATCACTTCTGATATGGTTTCTCTGCTCTTTTACAAAGGTGACAGAAAAATGCCATAAAGCAGATAGGAGTGAGATGTCCAAGTAATATTGGCAGAATATGGAGATATTCAAGGGGCAAGAAACATCTCAGGTCAGGTCTCCGGGCCAATGAAGTAAAGCAGAACATTACATGGTTAACTTAAGCATTGGGGTTCACTGTCCATTCTCCAAAATTTCCAGTGCCAATAGATTTAATAATTTTCCTAAAGCAAATGTATTTGTATTTTAGTAATTTTTTTTCATCACTAAAATGTGGTTTATAAAACTTGACATATCTCATATTTTTTGGATGAATTCAGTTAGGTCTGGCCTGAGAAAAATTGACCGCAAGATAAAATAATAAAATAAATAATAATGTTAATAAAAAGATTAGCTAAACTTTGATCAGGATACATGATGATCCAGGTCTTATGTTAAATATTTCATGTGAGTTATCTTAATCAAAAATTTTAAGTTCCTGGGGAGCCGGGGTGGCTTAGTTGGTTAAGCTCAATCAGACTCATTCCAGAGTTAGTAATTAAAAAAAATAATAACAACATCCATTGATAGTCTTCTATATGCCAGAAGCTCTGTGTTATATCTTCTACTTAGGTCATCTGTAATACTCTACTAGTTCTCATGCATTTGGATCATTATCCTCTGTTTACAGAATAGCAAAAAAATATGCTTTTGAGGAATAATTTTTAAAAATTATATCACATAGCAGTAAGTGGGGAAAAAAACTTTCTACAAAATTACTTCAAAGTCTATGCCCTTTTCAATATGTCACAATAAGTAAGAAAGTGATTGGTCCTGCTTGATACTTGATAAAACATGTTTATGCTATTTTTTCTGTCCCATTTATTTATATTTTCAAGTGGAAAAAAACCTGTTCTTTTATCTCATATTTGTATTTGTATGAATATACACAATGTTTTGCATATTGTAGACACTCAAGATTAATTAAACGAGTGAATGTGCATGTAACAGAGAGACGGACATAAGTCAGTGATTCAGAAGTTTGAATGTACTATGCAGTGTCATGGTCTTGTTTCATGACAACTGAGGAGTGAGGGTCAGATCAATTTTTTCCCCTCCTGCTGCTTCTGTATTGCCAAGTTTCAGTAGGTGAAAGTTCTAGAATCTGTGGCAAACATCTGAAGCTCATATCAGTTGTTCAAATAAGAGCTCTATTTTATTTATGGCATTTGTGGTTCTTTATTATATGTATTTGTCACAATAAAAAATGCTTCTGAATTTTCATGAAATGTTCTAGGAGTTTTAAGTCATGAAGATACACCCTGAGTTCAATTTGTGATTTAGTTTGCTGGTAGTCTCTGATTCTCTTGAGAACCTGCTGTTTGGAAAACATGGGTTTGTTCTTTGCTATTAGAATATTTTGAATTTAAAATTGTGTTCTTTTCCAATGTCCTTAAATTGGTATTTTAATATAAATATACAAGATTTTTTAAAAGAAAACTTGATATCTTGGCACACAGTTTGATTTTCTTCCTTGAGAAGTATTATTAGAACTAGTAGGGGCTCAGACAACACTAGCAGAGCTGGACGGCTGAGAGGATGTGTCTTGAAATTGCTTTGCTTGGGTTCAAATTTGCCATTGTCTATTGTAACCTTGGGCAATTTATTTATACCCTTTGTATCTCAGCTTCCTTCTCTGTAAGATGGATTTGATTGCAACATGTAACCCAAAGATTACATTTGCTACTACATGTAAAGTACTTTAAAGAGGATCTTGTTCATAGGAAGTGCTTAGCAAATCTCAGTTGTTTTGTTACCCCTGTTAGAAATACCCAACACTCAAGTTTTGTTTCTTTTTGGTGTTTCTTTGCCACAATAATTCATCATATATGTACTCCACTTGTTTAGATCTCACAGGCATTTAAATATTTAAATCTTGCACTAGCTTGGGTATTTTGTTTTAGTTCATTTTATTGGATTTGAGTTGCACAAGGTTGGATTAATCATATTCTCAGTCTATATTAAACTATTATCATCACACCATTATTAAGGCACATCCTCTTATTTATTTTCCCCTTCAAATCTAATCACCTTTCCCTTACATACCTCTAATAGAAAAGGACTTTCTGTAATTTATAACATTCTATTTTGGAATATCTTAAAATTTACAAAAACGTTACAAAAGTACTACAGATTTCCTATATACCCTTCATCCAGTTTCTCCTATTATGAAAGAACTTAAATAATCATATGACAACGATTAAAGCTAAATAAATAACATTGGGCAATACTGTTAAAGTAACTACAGACTTTGAGATTTTACAATTTTTCCGTTAATATCCCTTCTTTGTGTTCTGAAATCCAATCCAGGAGCCGTGGTTCCTCTTATCAGAGAATGGTATTTAGAAACCATTATCAAAGCACTTGGTGTGCTATCACTACTGGGGTACCATGGATTCTAGACCTTCTCACCCAAATGAGATGGGTCATGTATGCATGTACAACAACATGCATTTATGTTCTCTGTAATCTATTTAGATACGTATGAACCTTGCAAAATAGTGTTTCTTTTTATATACATATACACACATATTTCTTCTATAAATTATATATTTCTCAAAGTTATTTTTCACTTAAAACTGGATTGTCAATCAATAAATGTGGCTGTATGCAAGTAAAATGGATCAGTTGTGTATTCAAATGCAATATATTTAAATATAATATAAAGCTTCAAAATACTGCTGGTTAGTGTTTAATGAAATGCACGTGCTACAGTTTATTTATGAATTCTACTAATGATCAAACTCTTGTTTGCTTCCAACTCCTATCAAAAACATGCCTAGGTGAGAAAGTGGTTTATAAAAGAGAAGGCATCACAAATACATCTGTTTTTATACATAGTTTGAGAGAACTATCTCATTGTATAGAGAAACACCTAAGTTGAAACCCCACCTCATACCATTTATAGAAACAACTCTCTTGGAATATCCTCATATATGAATCCTTAGTATCATTCATGTTAATGTCTTGTAGGGATGATACATCCAGGCTTGTGATTTGTTAATCTAGGGAATATACATAATAGTGCCTATTGCTGTTTGAAATGGCTACATGGGTTTACAATACAAACAGCATCCAGAGACTTTTTATTCCCTCACTTTCTCAAGCATTATTCAGCTTTTTATCCTACCAAAATGATAATGCAAAATGATCTCCCTTTGTACTATAAATTTTTATTTTCTGGATTGTACTTTTTGTCATATATCTGGCATGCATTTGTATTCCCTATGTAACTTTGCTATTCATATAATGTACCTTTTTTTATTTCCCATAACTTTCTTGTTTTGCAGCAAAACCTTATAAAATTCAAGTCACTATTCACTTTCAGTTTTAAATCTTGCAAGTAACTTGTCCCAACTTGACATATGTCTGTTACATTTGCCTATGTTTTCATGTTTTGAAAAGAAAATTTTTAAATCTGATGGAGTTTAAACTGGCAATTTTTCCTTATATAGTTTATATGTTCTAGGGACTGATATAACAAATCCTCTCTATCCCAGTGAAAAATAGTATTCTATCATTTCCTCTATTATCTTTATAATTATAAATTTCATATTTAAATATGTAAGCCCTTTAAGGTTTATTTTTGCATTTTGTGAAGTATTTACATTCTTATTTTCCATATGATAATAGTTCTTTCAATGTATCCATAAACTAATCAGTTCTTTCCTAGGTGAGTTTTGATGTCCTATATCCATTATAAAGTAAGTTCTCAAACATAGAAAGTTCTGGGTTCTGGGTTCCATTTCATTTTTTGTCTATTTCAATAAATCTACCTTTAGATAATATTTTAAATCAATGCAAACCAATGTCATTCAAAATTTTTATGATTGTCTTTTAACTCTCATGAGTTTTTTTTGCCTGCATAAATTTTCTAAAATGTACAATTGAAGTTTCATTAGACTTCCTTATATTTATAAATGTATTAGAGAGAATTGGCAACTTTATGATACATTCAATAATCCTCTTTATCAACATGTTATAACTCTTTTTTCATTAAGATAGTTTTTTTGCTTTTGCCTGTCTTGTTATTAAATCTTTCCAGTTATCTCAATCTCATAAGCTTCTTAACAACACTGACCACAACCTTTCCTCATTGTATTCCCTAAATAGTACATATCATAATCCTAAATTCATGAATGATATAATATCATAATCAGTTCAAAGAATAATATAATCATTCAGAGGACTAGAGTTCAAGGTATAATTCTTTCATCAACTAACTGTGACTTAAGAAAAGGCATTGTACATATCTACATCTCAATTTTCTTTATATAATAAATTGAGACATTTGATGTTTTACTATAATATTCTGATTAAAATACCTATAAATCTAGCATATAGTAGAGTCTCACCAATGCTTAGTAATAAACAATCACATTAGTAAAATGTAACATTATTAGTGTTCTTACTATCCTACCACTTACCACCAGGCTAAATTCTTCAACTACATGAACACTGACATGGATGATATCAGACACAATCAAATCATTTTATATTTATTGTGATATCAGTGTTATTTTTGATTGTTTTAAATGGGTACCTACTAGTTCTAGAAGATGGGATCTTTATAACTGTGTTTTTAGGGAGTTTTTATATTCCTGCTCTATGGTAAGTACATTCCCCGAAAAGAATGACAATCAAAATGAACACTCCGTATTAAATGAAAATATGACTACTATATTATAGATGATTAAACTTTGCAACAGCAATTTTCATTAAAGTGCCCAACTTCACATAGCCTGATCTGAGATTTAAACTCAGGCCTCCCTAAATCCAGAGCTTCTGTGCTTTAAATACTAGGCAGAGCTACTAAACAAGAGCATTTTCCTTCTGCTATAATTACTATGGAACAAAAGGACATTTACACAAAGTTTTTAACAATTAGTGGGGAAAAAGGGACAGGCAGCAGAACATTATAGAGAAAAATTTCTTCCTGTTTGAGGGTTCCATTTAATTGAAGATTTTTCTTTTTCTTTGTTCTGTTTAAGACTCTTAGCTTGCCATTACAATTCTCTCCAGAAACTAAGGGAAAACAGGCTCTAGAGTGGAATTTGTTTACGAAAAGGCGTTCTGTAGTGCTGTCAACTCAGCCGCATGAATTGAAGAACTTACTGTGTGAGTGGGAATTTAATGCTAACACCTTGGGACCCATTGCCCAGCCATGGGTTTTGTCAGGCAAACACATGCAGCCGCTGGGAAAAAGCAAGAACTTTTTAGAGTCATAGTTTGAAACTTTCACGGGTCTAAAAGTGTCTTATTGCCTTCTCCTATATTACATGGACAGCAGTCATAATTCATTCACACTCGCTGCAGAACTCATTCATGATTTGTGTTACATTTGGTCATAAACTTTCTGACATGCTTTTTATTAGATCTAATATAAATTACTCACTGAAGATTACACTTGGGTTGCAAAATGGTAAGCATATTTTGGTCAAGATGCCCATTCATTTATCTTCTTTGTTTTCGGTTCCAGTATTTAGTATGTGATTTTCTCCTACCTGCTCAGAATACGTTGCCAATGAATTTATATCATGTCACATGACTACATGTACCTTGAAAACAGAGACCAGATCAGGTCATAGATGCAGAATGACCAGGGAGAGTTCAATGAAAGCTCAATGGAGAAATGGAAAGCAAATGGATGCAGGTGACCTAAGTTTTAGTTTTGGCTTAGCAGTTATTAAATGTGTTATGACACAGAAGTCACATTTTTCTCTGTACCTTAGTCATTTCCCCCAGTGGTAGGTGGGTAGAGACACTAAGTGAGGCCACACTTCCCTAAAAAATGTCAACAAAAATGTTTCCAGACCCTAACCCAGTAACGCTATACTCTCACCAAGATGTGTGCTCCCAGCAGTGTTGTGTTCTCCTGGTTAGGAAGGTCTCTTTTTTCCTAACTCAACCGACTTGTTGGCTTTGTGTCTTGAGGCTCTCTTTTACCCCCATCTTACTATTGTTATACAGGTAGAACTCAGTCCCTTTCCATGATTTCCACAATAAGACAAAAAGAGAAATACTAACAACAGAGAAAACGTCAGCGACAAAAACAAACACAAATATAACTTTTACACTGCTCGAGTGTTTATAAAGCTTTTTTAGAGAAATATCAAAATCATATCCTCAAAACCCAGTAACACCCAATTAAAATTATAATAAAATATTTCCCTAATATTTTAGTATTAGCATACTAAATCATATTTCCACTTTTAGAAATCTGTAGGAAATGTATAGCACCAATTATCAAGTAATTTGTCTACTTAATTTCTGTTTCTCCTCTAATCTCTCTGCCCACTTCAATCATTTCCCTGCTTTTCCTTGTCCATCCCTCACCTGTATATCTTTCCTATGTTGCTCTGTTTCTCTCCCCCTACGTTCCCTAGTGTGAATCACATCTAAGCAAGCACACACTTTATTCACTTATTTATTATCTGTATTGTTTTTCTGTCTATACCCACCTTCCTAGTACAATATAAGCCAAAAGAGGAATTTGATTTCTGTCTTTATTTTTCACTCATGGATCCAAGTACTTGCAATAGTTCCTTACTCAAAATAATCACTCAGTAAACATTTGTTCAGTTAGTGAAGAAGTCACTCACTGTTGGGAAATTATAAATTCTTTTACACCAAGCAACTCAGGACACATCACCACACTCCACTAAAATTGAAAAAAAATCCTTTTCTATTTCCTTTATTTTTTATTTTTATTTTTTATTATTATTTTATTTTTATTTTCTTTTTCCTTAAACAAAAGTCACCATTCTTGAAATGTAGTTTGGTCTTGGATAATTTTATTAATCCGATATCTTTTCTTTTTTTATTTTTCGTTATTACATATGTAGTGTCTTCCTTGGTCTGTGGTTTTCAGATGGCCGACGCTAATCTTATGTGTGAATGTTTTTTATTTACACATGAGCACAGTTTCTGCCAAATTCCTTAACTTAGAGGAAGAGTCAACTCCTAATCAACATACTAGTTGAGTTGGTTTTGCTAGTCTTGCCTTGATTTCTTTCTTCAGTCTACATGAGGTGACAAAACTCTTAAAAGGTAACAGTAGATGTTTCTGAGTCACAATATGAAGTAAAATTCACATTTATTTATCCCCTGTGCTGGAAAATTGACTTTAGTAGAAAGTTCTACCCTGCACACCAGATGTCCGTCATACTTCTATTACACACCGGCATATTTTCAAGAACCATTCTCTCCCATCTGTGAATTATTTCTTTAAATATAATATGTCCATACATTGTGGACGTTAATAGAATTTTTGTCTTGCATTTTCATATTATTTAGTTCCAAAGATTCTGCAGTATAGCGTTTAAGAGCATGAGTTTTAAAATTAAAGAAAACTATGTTCAAATTATGTCTCTGAAAACGTATTTTCAATTCTGTGTCAAAACCAGTGTGAACTGGGGATATAACCTGTTTCCAGGTCCCTTGCACATAATGTAGGGTGAATGATGTTACTTATATCATGGGAGCTTTTTGAGAAGTTTGGATGAAATGACACACATAGAGTTCTTGGCAAGTCACCTAACAGCTAAATCTCATTAAGTAGAAGCTATTATTTTTATAAATGTGAAGTACACCTTTGCATACTCATTTGCATATCAAAGAAGTATAAATTTCCATTGAATTTTATCAGTCATTTCAAATAGGGAGTTTACCTCTTTGCATACATATGTGTGCACGGATATATATATACATGACATAAATAGCATCAAATAACCTAATTACCTATTCTTAAATCCCAATATGCAGAAACCAGAAAATTAAATTAAAATTAAATTATAATCCTACACATAAACTTTTGATATAAAAAGCATGAAAATGATTTTGCCAGTTTTTATGATATAATCAGTGACACTGTGGTAAAACACTAAAAATGAAGGACAGGATGGAGTGGGTTAGGATGACTGTTCCTAGTTCTTGGCAATGTAGAGATCTGAAGTTTCCCTGTAGTGACATCACTCCCTGACGGATACGTGATTCTTAATGTAGTCTCTTTTCTGATTTAACTCCTATCCTTTTGTCCTCTTCTTTGTTCATGTGCCTACCTCACTATCTCCGTCTGTTTCAAGCTCTCAATCCACCATAGTGGTTAGTGGCACAAATTCTGATGTCAGATGATCTAGGTTCTAATCCTTGGTCAGCCACCTACTTATAGTGTATACTGGGGTCCATTACTTATTTCTCTCTCTCTTAGTTTCTTTATTTATAAACTGAATAGACCTTTTAGGATATGTACTAAAGAAAAAAATCAGTGAGCATACATAGACCTCTTAGAAGAGGACCAGCTGTGCACCAAATGATTAATAATATAAACTATCATATATTTTAATATCTGGCAAGGGAAGCTTGACTTCACCAATATCATGCTATTAAAAAAATGAGTATTCTATTTTGTTTCTTACTGCACATAAAATGTAGACTATTTATTAAAGTGCTTCTAAATCTCATTACCACATTGTGTTTTTAATTGGAATTATATTAAATCTATATATCAATTTGTGAAGAATCAAATTTGTATTGGTATTAATTACCCCTGAATCTAGCAAGGAATATAGTATATATCTCAATTTATTAAAATATTTTAATGTACCCAAACACATTTTATATGTACTTTACATATCCTCTGCATAATTCTTGTTATTTTTAATCTACATTTGACTTTTTCAGATGAAGTCCTTGTTATGATTTCTTATCTTTTTAAAAGATTTATTTATTTATTTGAGAGAGAGAGAGAGAGAGAGCATGGCAGGGGCAGGGATGGGGGGAAGGGACAGAGGGAGATGGGGAGAGAGTCCCAAGGAGACTCTGTGCTGAGCCAGAGGAAGGGCTTGATTCCATGACCCAGAGACTATGACTGGAGCTGAAACTCAGAGTCTGACACTCAACCCACTGTGCCACTCAGGTGCCCCTTTGTCATAATTTCTAACTGGTTCTTATACATGTATAGGAAACAGGCTTTATCCATATGCATGTTTTTTCCCAAAACCTCTCCGAACTTCATTTTTAAATATAACTGGTTTCCAGTTGCATCTTCTAAGACTATCATACCAACCACAAATACGATATTTGTTCTCTCCTTCTGTCTTTGTACTTCACATATTTTTCTTTTCTTATAGTAATGTGCAGTGTAAGAATAATGTAAGTTGAAGTACAAATTTACCATCATTCATTTTGTCCTGATTCTAATATGATTACCCTACCTTCCCCCCTCCCCAGATGAAATATAAAATTGAATCATTCAATGTGGCTTAGAAATAATCTAGTCCTAATTATTATTTTATAGGGGAGAAATTGAAAGGTTAGAAGGTATACAAATAGTCCAAGGCAACACAACAAGCTGGAGATACTAGTTTACTTATAACCCAGTTTTTCTTAGTTGAGGCAGTCCTATTTTTGGTATCTTATTCTGAGTCTGCTTTATTTATTGTTTTAGTAAACCACTGTAGTTGTATTTACCCTTGCAGACACAGTAGTAGGAGAGTTTGTTCCCCTTTGTGTTCTGAAAGGAGACATTTTTGGGCATTCCCAATTTGTAAACAACATGAATTTTACACATTTATCGTCACGAAACATCTAATAAGTAGTGAAATCTTAAAAATTCTCAGAGTCTCAGTTGGCAAATTACCAGAATTCAGAATCTAAGCATCTGAAATTCTCTTTCTCCCTGACATATGGAACAAGTTAACGTGTGATGTGGATGGGACTTGAAAAGGTTTTACTCCAAGGATATTTTTGTTCGAGAAATCAAAACGTGGCCTTAAGATAAAGTAAATTGGATCAGAGATGTGTAGAGCAAATTGGGCCCACTCAGTGCAATGTGTCTCTAGGGTGAAGAGAGTCAGCTGAGACTTCCTCAGGAAATCATATATAAAGTAAAAGAATTAAAAGTTATATTTTTATTCCACTCAAATTCAAATTATTGAGTTGGCATGGGAATCAATTTTTTTTTAGTTGAGAGCCTACTCTGTGACGAGCTATTTTTTTTTCTTACATAGTATAACTGACTTTTTTTCATAAACAGTTACATGAGTTTTAACACATGTATAGGTTTATGTAATCTTCACCACAATCAAGATACAGAACAGGTTCATTGCCTCCTGAATCCATGCCCCTACCAGCTTTGTCCCCTGGGAATTATTAATCTGTTTTCTGTCCTATCTGCTGCAAACTATTCCAGGATGCCTAGGTGCTGTATTAAACATTAGGATTGCAGAAAGTATTAAAAACTATTAGATTATGAACAATGATTTTCAAAGTATGGTCCCAGAACCATCAGTAACAGCATCACCTAGAAACTTGTTAGAAATGCACCTTTTTGGGTCCCCCCCCCCAGAAATATTCCATTAGAAACTGAGTTTGGAGACTAGCAATCTGTGTTTTAATAATCTTTCCAAATAATTATGATGTACCCTCCAATTTGAGAACATCTAGGCAAAAGGTTATCAGCCTGCTCCAATGTCTTAGGAGTTAATAATAACTTTCTATGAGGAACACTAGACAACCATGTGCTCTGCTCATTCCTATGAGAAAACTTGTGCTCATGTCAGGTGTTCTCACCCTGGTTGTCATATTAGAATTACTTGATATTAAAAAATACCAGTGCCCTATTAAATTGAAAGTCATCGAGAAGGGGACTAGTATTCCAAGATATATATTTTTAGAGGTTATTTCATTATGCCACCAGGGTTGATAAACATTCTGATATGTTACAGGACCATGCATTACTGATTCTCATGGATACCTCAGAGTAGTAAAATAAAGCTCAGTTTGTGAACTTTTTCACTTATTTAGTCTTTCTTTTCTTCATTCAACCATTCATTCATTCAGTCAATAATCCCTTAGTACCTGCAATGTGCTAGGCACTCTAGTTAAAATATCAGCAATGCAGTGGTATGCAAGACAGACACACTTTTTTTTTGTCAGGAATGTATATTATGAACATGGGGCCATCTCTTCAGGCTGGCGCCACTATTTTCTCTGTCATCATTCTAGTTAGATGGCTTGTGTCTGATTCTGCATGCAGAATCTGGAGGATCCATGCCGAGATTTCACTCTGAGGTGCTTGGTCCTCCTAAAGCCCCTCCTAAAGGCCCTGGGAATATGCCAGCCTTTGATGCAAGAGCCCCAGTGAATGAACAGAAGGAGGCTTTGGAGGTGGTTATTATCAGCATGAAAATGGGTAGGGCTAATGGCCAACAACTTAATGTTATGGAACATTATGATTATAGGGGTATCTACATAGTTAATGGCTTTTTTTAAGTGAAGAGTGGAGTTACTACCTTTAAATACCTACTTTAGATACCTTCAAATACCTTCACTATTCTCTGTGAACCAGAGATTCAATGAGCCAATGGAGGGCAAAGAACTAATAATTTCATCATGTCTTAGTTGAAGACAGACTCACAAACAAAGGAAGTGACCTGAAATGTATATTTCCTGTTTGAAAAGGAAAAATTCCAAGTTTGTAGATCACCTGGTCCCAGGGGTTTCCTTTGGGAATTCTTCGGTCTTTTCTCCAGTGGAAGGACCTTGACCACGGCAGACTCTACTTAGAAGGTTCGTATGGGCAGAAAGCATGACCATTCTTGAGATAGGATGGTATGTGGGGGATGCCTCTTGCAAAATGTACCTTGTCAAAGCAAGTGAGCTGTGGGCAAGCAAGGGTGACATACTTCAACAACGTGTATAACTACTGCTGCAGGAATTACATTTTTAAACTCAAGTTTTTTTTTAACTTTTGAAGATAAATTAGAAAGATTCAGGTAGTTTATGGTAATGTACATATCCTATAAATGAATGCTCTTCTAACAAGGTCTTTGTGTTCTGGCTAAATACAGAATGTATTAGTAGAAACCAAAATTGTGGACGAGACATCAGGAGGTAAGGTAATAGCTGACATGTCATCAATCAGGCCTGTGGGGCTCTAAAGTTTCATGAATACAGAAGTATTTCATGAATGTGAATATCCCCTGCATGAGGCAATATATCTCATTAGATGTATCCAACTATCCCGACTTTCTGATACCAACCATTATAATTAACTAGGGGATAAAACAGGGTTAATTAATTTGGGCAATCTTTCTCTTGTTTGTTTTTCTTTATCTAAGATCATCTCTGGCTAAATAAAATCATTCTATCCCTCCACTCACTAATTTTTCACATGATTTTCACCTTTGTGATGTGTATACACATCCCTGAACTCTGATAAAGGTGCTTGCGAGATTTATAAACTCACTCCAGCAATGAACTTGAAAGTACTCCAAGTGTCTGGTACGATAGAAGGGATCCAGACAAATGATGTTCAAGTCTTTTTGGTGCATGTGCTTTCTGTCTTTATCTAGTTAAAAATGCTTGCACTTAACAGTCATTTGCATATTATATAGACATTTCCCCTGATATTTTTAATCTTTGACACCTCATATCATTATTAAACCAATCACTGTAACACCTACTTCAAAAAATGATACATTATATCCCTTGAGTTTATCAATCATAGAACAATCTCAGTCCATCATCACATGAATTATTACAACACTGTTTGATATGTGTACCAAAAAGGGAAAAGTAGTCTCTTGTCTTTGAACTTTTTAAGACAATCGCGTTAGGGCTGAACTGTACAGCACTCTCATGTCAATTATTAAGACATTATTCAATGGCTCCACTCAATCCATTTGACTTACAGTTAACCCTACAACTTCACTATTAACTTTACTTTCTACTTCTTTTAATATTTGACACTTACACATCCTAAAAGATTGGTGGGATCTTTGAAATAGAATGAGAAATCAACTAGCACAGGATTTGCCAGAGTGGGGGATGTGAAACTGGGAAGTAAATCAAAATGATTTTTAGTGGAACACAAGATGGTTTCAGATGACATGCTGGCAGGCAATAATTAACCTTGAATCTTGTAGTGAGAAAGTTATTCTCATCTCAACTTTCTTTCATTCCCTCTGGACACATCAAGAAGAACGAATCAGTGTGTTGCTAATGTGTCTTTAACACTTACATGTCTTCCACACTTGCTATCATAACCAAGATACAGTTCTCCTCAGGCTCAGTACCTTATGCTGGGGTAAGATGAAGGTTTATATTCTGTCATTTTTGGAGTTTTAGTAATCTTCTTATATATAATATAAGTAAATATGACTGTTGTCCATTATGGTAATAATAAAAATTCCTTTTAAATATATTTATAATTTAAACAATGATTTTAAAATATCAACAAGTAATAATTAAGGTAATATATAGAAATAGTCAAACTCATGGCAATATGCCAATGACTAATATTTTGAAAAAGCTGACCTAGTATGACATACTCATTTTTCATTTGAAAGACTGAATTCTTGAGCAAACAAAGCTGTCAGGGACTGAATTGTGTCCCTCCAAATTCATACGTGGAAGCCTTGACCACAAATTCCTATGACTATGACTATATTTGGAGACAGGATCTTTAAAAGAGGTAATTAAGGTTTTAAATAAGGTGGTATGGGTGGGTCCTAATCCGATGTGACTGGAGTTCTTGCAAGAAGTGGAAATTTGTGGTGGAGGGAGTTAAGATGGCGGAGGAGTAGGGGACCCCTTTTTCAGCCGGTCCCCTGAGTCGAGCTGGATAGGTACCAGACCCAGCCTGAACATCCACGGAATCAGCCTGAGACGCAGGAAGATACATCTGGATCTCTACAAACGAAAATCTCCAGCGCTGAGTATTGAGGTATGAAGAGGGGAGCCGTGAAACCGCGCACAGATATCGGAAGATAAATGGAAGGGGGAGGGAGCTGCAGCGTTCGTGCACTGGGAAGTGGGAGCCACCTGCACCGGGGAGCAGGCGGACTCGCAGACTGCACCCACGAGAGAGCAGACTGAGGCCGTGAGACGGGGAACGCGTGCCACCAGACTGAAAACTGGAGCTCCGGTGTGCTCACTGGAACCAGACTGAGACCAGGAGCTCCAGGAGCCCATGGGGCAGCTGGTGGCTGGCAGTGTTAGAAACACAAAGGACAGAGACACGCCGGCCCTGGAAGTGAGGGCTGGGACGCCGGGTGTGGGGCACACATCCCGGGATGCTGCAGGGTTGAGCAGCACCAACAGAAACAGAGTTAAAGTGGCCAGAACATCCGGGGAGAACGGGCCGCTATCCCTCTGTTCTCAGACAGAGGCTGAGATTCGCCCGCCGCTGCTCTGGCTCTCAGAAGAGGCACAGCAAACCGCCAGGGAAAGTCGCCAGAGAACAAAAGCCTGGAAATACCAGCTCACAGGGTGCCCATCCCCATCCCCCCTCGCAGGGGACGTGGAGACTGTACCCAAACAGGGTTGCCTGAGTATCAGCGTGGCAGGCCCCTCCCCCAGAAGGCAGGCTGAAAAATCAAGAAGCCCACAACCCGGGGCTCCTGGGTGGTGCAGTCATTAAGCACCTGTCTTCGGATTAGGGCATGATCCCAGGGTTCCGGAAAGGAGTCCCTCATCGGGCTCCTCCACTAGGAGCCTGCTTCTTCCTCTCCCACTTCCCTGCTTGGGTTCCCTCTCTCGCTGGTTGGCTCTCTGCCACATAAATAAATAAAATCTTTAAAGAAGAAGCCCACATCCCTAAGATCCCTATAAAACAAGGGCACACGGCCTGGGTCCCAGTCAATAATTTGAGCTCTGGACAACCCCACAACCTCTCCTCATCAGAATGACGAGAAGGAGAAGTCCCCGCCAGCAAAGAAAAGACAATGAGTCTGTGGCCTCTGCCACAGAAATAATGGATATGGATGTAACCAAATTATCAGAAATGGAATTCAGAGCAACAATGGTCAATATGATGAGTAGACTTGAAAAAAGTATTAACTAAAATGTTACTGAGAATATAGAATCTCTAAGGGTGGAAATGAGAGTGAATCTGGCAGAAATTAAAAATTCTATGAGCCAAATGAAATCAAAACTAGAAGCTCTGACGGCCAGGGTCACCGAGGCAGAGGAAAGTATTAGCGAATTGGAGGATGAGTTAGTAGAAGAAAAAAAGAAAATAAAAGCTGGACTTAAAAAAATCCAAGCCCACGAATGTAGGTTATGGGAGATCATTGACTCAATGAAACAATCCAATGTCAGAATCATCAGCATCCCCNTGTCAGAATCATCGGCATCCCTGAAGGGGTGGAGAAAAACAGAGGTCTAGAAGAGATATTTGAACAAATTGTAGCTGAAAACTTCCCTAATCTAGCAAGGGAAACAAACATTCGTGTCCAAGAGGCAGAGAGGACCCCTCCCAAGCTAAACCACGACAAACCTATGCCACGTCACGTCATAGTGCAATTCGCAAATATTAGATCCAAGGATACAGTACTGAAAGCGGCCAGGGCAAAGAAATTTTCATGTACCAAGGCAAAGGTATCAGAATTACATCAGGCCTGTCTACACAGACCTGGAATGAAAGAAAGGGTTGGGGGGGGGCATTTTTAAAGCTCTTTCAGAGAAAAACATGTAGCCAAGGATCCTTTATCCAGAAAGGCTGTCATTCAGAATTAATGGAGAAATAAAGACGTTCCAGAATCGCCAGTCACTGACCAATCTCATAACCACGAAACCAGCCCTACAGGAGATATTAAGGGGGGTTTTATAAAGGTAAAAAGGCCCCAAGAGTGATACAGAACAGAAAGTCACAACCGATACAAAGACTTTACTGGCAATATGGCATCATTAAAATCATATCTCTCAGTATTCAGTCTTAATGTGAATGGCTTAAATGCTCCCATAAAATGCCACAGGGTTGCAGATTGGATAAAAAGAAATGCCCCATCCATTTGCTGTCTACAAGAGACTCATTTTGGGGTGCCTGGGTAGTGCAGTCGTTAAGCGTCTGCCTTTGGCTCAGGGCATGATCCCGGCATTCCGGGATCGAGTCCCACATTGGACTCCTCAGGTGGGAGACTGCTTCTTCCTCTTCCTCTCCCCTGCTGTGATCCCTCTCTCGCTGGCTGTCTCTCTGTCACATAAATAAATAAAATCTTTAAAACAAACAAACAAACAAACAAACAAAACAAAAACAAAAAAAAATAAGAGACTCATTTTGAATCCAAAGATACGTTCAGACTGAAAGTAAAGGGATGGAGTACAATCTTTCATGCAAATGGACCTCAAAAGAAAGCTGGAGTAGCAATTCTCATATCAGATAGACTGGATTTTAAACTAGAGGCCATAGAGAGAGATACAGAAGGGCACTATATTATTCTTAAAGGAAGTATTCAACAAGTGGATATGACAATTATTAATATATATGCCCCCAACAGGGGAGCAGCAAGATACACAAGCCAANGCAAGATACACAAGCCAACTCTTAACCAAAATAAAGAGACATATAGATAAAAATACATTAATAGTAGGGGACCTCAACACCCCACCATCAGAAATAGAACACCCTGGCAAAAACTAAACAAAGAATCAAAGGCTTTGAATGCCATACTCGACGAGTTGGACCTCAT